>NC_034602.1:74847097-74896166 GCF_900095145.1 Mus pahari | reverse complement strand
GTGTGTGAGAGAGAGAGAGAGAGAGAGAGAGAGAGAGAGAGAGAGAGAGGTCTTTTTCAAAGTCTTCTTGGACACACAGGAAAATTCTAAGGTCTTTCCAGAATATGAGGAAAGGGAGCAATAAAACAAAATCAATGGTAGTTCAGAACATTTATTCTATTTAGTATGACCGGCTTTCATCTTCCTTAAACTTCAGAGCAAAAAGTTGGAAACTACTCTGCTGGTGTTGGGCACAAACAGAATCTGGATTTTTCTCAACATTTCAATGGTCTGAGAAAACCATTTTTTTTTTTTTTTTTTTTTTATGTTGTCGTTCTCCAGTCCTAGAATGTAAAAAAAAAAAAAAAAAAAAGTGGTTAATATATAAGTTTTCCAGAGGATAAAAAGTATCTACTAGCCAGCTAAGCACAATGGGTTTAACAAAATCAGGAATTAGTCTTGTTTTCATCTGATACTGTACCAAAGAAAGGCTAGTGAAGCATTTAATGAGTGGCCTCGAGCAATTCATTAAGCATGCTTCAACCTCCATTTTACTCTTTTCTAATCTAAAAGATACAGAGGCTTCACTTCCCAGCAGTGTTGATGCTGAATCTCATTTGATTCTGAAGCCTTTGGGCTTTTTCCACGATCAGCTGTGTTTGGCTTCAGAAAGTTTTGAACTGTCATCATTAGTGATGCAGAAGTGATGTCACAGAGTATATTCTTTGTTAAAAATGCTGATTCCTATGACTAATTTTCATGCTGTAATAGACACTGAATATCTCTGATGTTGGAGATGTGTATTATATGTATTTTGACATAGACTAGCTTGTGAAAGTTTCATGACTAATGTGGTTTTCTTCACTTTATTGAATTGCTATTCAGGGACAATGAAGGAGGCATCAGCTCTTCAATTTCCCTTTGTCAAAACCCTTGGGCATTATGTGTGAAGAATAAATTCCCAAACACACTTGACCAGATATAAAGAAAATATGAGATGTATTTGCTATTTTTGAACATAACTTTCATTTATCTTCAATATAATGGCTGAAGATGAGATGCTGTATGTAATCAATATCTTCAAACAATGAAGTATAAACACAGTGTGGTATAGACATGATTAGAGAAAATGAAAAGAGGAAGAAATGGGCACACTGACTTTAATTAGCAACAATCTGCTAAAAGAAAAGAAAACACACAATGGTTTATATATTCACCTATTTCACAACTGAAAAATGTACTTTAACGTACATTATGTACATATTATAATATTTTCCTAGAATTGTCTTATATTGTGAATTAACCTCTCCCTTATTTATATTTGGAGTCTACAATCCACAATAGGATGATGGGACCAGGAGCTGGGATCACTGAAAGGTAATGAGAAGACACTATCAGATTGCCCCTCCCTAAACAGGATTGTGGTCTTGTAAGAAGAGACACTGATGAACTAATCCTGTTCCTCTCCTAGTTCCTACATGGCACAAGACACATGGACCCAATGAGATGGTACAAAAGCAAGAAGTTAAAAAAGAAAAATCAAGCCTAACTTGACACTTAATTTAGAACTCCAAGTCTAAAGCAAATAATTTTCTTATGGAAACTTAAGTTAACTAAGGTAGGTTCTGTCTTGTTTTCTTTGAAGTCCCCTAATGAGCATAGTGGGATAATGTTCTACTTCACAGTTATGATAAAAATTAATATAACTTGTTGAAAAAAGCAATAGGTAACCGTATTTGTTGATCTGGATTTTGGTCTACAAGAGTGACATGTTGGTTAAAATGTATCATTTTATTGCATTATACATTAATATTGCTTTAATCAGGAAGTGCATAAGATAATTATTTTCAGAAGAGTATACCAAATGTTGAAATTTGCACCAATTCTATTTCATAGACTGTACATACTTATTTTATTGAAATTGGTGTCTCAAATCTAGCTTTTAAAGAGAATGATAGTTTCAAAATTGAAACTAAAATTCAAAATTCAAAACAAGTCTGCATGTAAATGGGATTTGAAATCATTAGGTAGCTATTTTCTGAATAAATCGTTACTTCTAAGCCTACCCATGGTTATGGCTGGTCACATGACTGATATCTTATAAATTATCTCGGTATGGAATAAACGTTTTCTGGGAGGCAAATGATGTTACAATTTTAATTTAAAAGTCACACCTATACTGCTCAATTTCTATTGAAAGCATATTAGTTGTTTCAGCATAAACTTACAAAATAATTTTGTGAAATACCTTTGTGACTGATACTTTAGTGAGGGATCAAACATGTTTTGATAGGCATTATTAAGGTTTGAATTTTTCTATATATACAACATTCCTTTATTGCTCACATTTGGTTGCCTATCTTTTTCACTGCAATTAGATTTTATGACTGTACTACATCATCTGATACCTTGTTCATACAATAAATTGCATTTAGCTCTATTATAGTACTCCAATTTTGATATATTATTTGAAAAGAACATTGTTTTATATTAACAGTTTCTTTTTGATAAGTTACTTAAATTAACTTATGTGTAAGAACAATGAAGAGAAGAACTCTGCTATGTTGAAAATGTTAATGGAAGGTCCCCAGTGAGTTCCATGCTCCTTGAAACATACATGTTCACACACGTAGACATTATTGTTGATGGGATGATTTTCAATGTTTTCAAAAAGAACTGAAATTCATTTGATTTGCTTTTTGGATTTAAAGTTACTGATAATTTTGTTTGTTTGTTTTAGATATTTCTTTGTAATAATATTCTTTGATTATTTTTGTTTATTTTTGGTAATATTTCTATACTGACTATTTATTAAGAATAGTAAAAAATATTTGACTTCTAACTACTTTTAAAAGGACCTTTTTCATGGAATTTATATCAAATCAGAAAGAAAACTGTGAATGATCATGAACTCCATAATTGTCTTGAACAAAAACATGATAATAATCATGAGATTTCCTTAGTAGATGTCTCCAGATAACAATTCTGCTGCCTACAATTTGTAAATACAAATAGCTAGTGCATTTACTATAGTGATATTCTAATGAAATGAAGATCATTGTGCTGTGATGAGAGACTTTATTTTCTGTATAGGATGAGATGAGAGTGCCTGAAGGATTTTGACCTAGTTGACACCCAGTAGATGAGCACTTACATAAATAATGAATGAGTGAAAAATATTCAGTGAGTCATGTATGGAACAGGCATCAAAACTGTGGGCATCTGGGCACTGTGTAGTATTTTGCCATCTTTCTCTCTCTGCATTGATCTAGTAATAAGTTTTCACGTCTGTCTCTTACTTCTTTGTGATTTTTTTTAATAGTTTAGATTAGGATTCCCCTAAAAATATGTCACATTCTAATTGTTCACCAATATTGAACATTCAAATGAATGAACATTATAACACCTGAGAGTCAGTGCTTTTCAAAACATCCCTCATTGCTGTGTATAATCACCAGGAAATGGGTATGCTTTTGCTGATCTGGAGTTTATAGGTGCTCTCAGTAGCACCTGGAGCCACAGCTGACTAACGGTTTGTTAAAACTTTGCTGATCTGATGCCTCCAAAAGGGATGTACAAATGCTGACTCCCCTTGTTTTAATTTTAATTGGTCAGTTGTGTCCAATAAAATTCGGCATGAGAAATAATTTGCATTTTCACATTGCTCTGTATATAAATTTCTTAACCAAGCAACATCTACAGTGCTCATGTACGACTGAGTGCATTTCTCCTGGTTAGGACAATGATGACCTCTACTTTGAAAGGTGTGTTTGATATTCTCTTTGGTAAACATGAACCAAAATGACCCTCTTGTCCATCAGGCTGAGAAATTCACTGCTTTTCATACAGAAAAGGGAGCAACAGGATTATCTGGGTCACAGGGAGCTTGAGTAGAGAAGAAAGGAGCCGTCTCTTGTCTCTTGATATCTGACAAGAAAGATTTCTACTAGAAAAAGTAGAAATAACTAGAAACCTGTGTTTAAATATAGTCATCCTGAGATAAGATCTGGGTGATGCCAGAGGCAAAGTTGGTAAGCAGACATTCTTACAAGGATATCAACTGGAAATGCTTGCAATAGTATTGAAAACCTTATGGGAAGAAAAACCAGTAATTGCTATTGAAAGCCTACTATAGCACTTGGTACTCTTCAGGGCGCACTAAGTGCATTATAATATTTTCCTTTCGATACCCACAAGTGTGATGGTCTTTAGAAGTGTAGACAAATGTATGTGAACACTGCAAGAGTAAGAGTGAGAAGTTACTGAATATTTTTGAAAGAGTTAGCCAAAGATAATTCTTTAGTCATGGCCCACATTTGAACTGGTGCTGTGTCAAGATGTGTTTCACTCATGGCTGAATGCTCTTGGATATCTTGATATCAAGACAGTAGCTTAATTTCCTTAGGATTATCTGGTTCTGAGATGTATAGTACTTAGACTTCACCTCTAGATAAGGGTTTGGAGGACAGAGGGGCTTTGGAGTTCAGTGGGCTAGACTGGAATGAAGCAGTTTCTTTGGTCTTTCACTGGTGTCCTGTCTGGGCTAAATAGACATTTTATTTTTTCCCATCTCCTCGGGAAAAGTCATATAGCACACATATGTGTAGAGTAGAGTTTCTGAGCTCACACGGAAACAATGTTGTCGGTGACAGCGGAGTCAACAATTTGGACTATAGTGACAGAATTCACTATGTTTTGAATTTATAAGTGTGCTCATTGAATTTTTTAAATTCTGTGTTAATGGAAGATTATCTATACTAAGTAAAGTGCAAAGCCAGAAAGGGAAGTTGCATTTGCTCACATTGTGCACAATATGGTCAACGCAATGACTATACCAATAAATAAGAAATTCAGAACAGTGTGGAACATAAATGCCAAAAGTGAATTTAAAAAAATAAAAACTATAAGTGTTAGTGGTGAGAGTATGAACTCTATTCTACACATTTATGTGCCATATGACTTTTCCTAAGGAAATGTGAAAAGATGTCTATTTACCCCAGATAGGACACCAAGGAAAGGCCAAAGATACTGCTTCATT
Source organism: Mus pahari (assembly GCF_900095145.1). Classification (NCBI taxonomy): domain Eukaryota; kingdom Metazoa; phylum Chordata; class Mammalia; order Rodentia; family Muridae; genus Mus; species Mus pahari. The sequence continues at coordinate 74,891,149 of NC_034602.1, read as the reverse complement.
CCAGTCTAGCCCAGTGAACCAGTGAGTTTTTCTGGGTTACGGACAGAAGCAAAAGAGACTCAAACAGAGGTTCATCACTACAGAAATCTCTGTGATGGGTAGCATCACAGAAAACTGCATCCTTAAGGACCTTACAGGACTCGGATACAGCACACCAAGCTGAATGATCTCGTTGTAGTAATTGCATGTCGCTTTTAGAATATTTGGCAATGATCTGGTACCTTTGCAGCTTACTAAGCCTTCTAAGTCGTTATTATTTTTAACTTCCTGAACCCGATGGGCCTTTCCACCTTCTTGTTGGAAGGACACTGCAATTTAAAAGGAATGACTATGCAAAACCATCCGTACTAAAAGCCTTCTGTTTACTTTGGTGGAACTGACAGGGCAATCTTGGGCTCTGAGAACAAAACGCCATGTATATACTGTGATCCAAGGCTTGTGTTACTCCTGTATAATTCAACAGGGAATTGTTTTTCAATTTACTTGCAATTCTTTAGAAGTGTTCTGCATTTCAGATTATGAAATGCAAATCTCTCTCACAAAAAACAACAGTATATCCTCATTCCCTCTTCACTTGTTTGGGTGCCCCAATTACTAGGACCACTGCTGATCAAATCTGATTTCTGTTGTCATTTGCCTTTTCTTGCTGAGACCAAACTCTCTGCTATTTAGTCTTGTCTTCCTGGTCCTATATTCTCAGTGATGAAATTTCATTGACCTGTTTTGCATGCTTAACAAACTTTAAAATAGCGTGTACCATACATCTTTGATATAAAACATGCTAACAAACATGTTTTGCTTTACTCACTTTTCTCCCTACATGTTCTGACTAGTTTTAAATAAGAAGTTATTGAAAATGAAAACAGGAGATGAGAAGTAACAAAATCAAGCATTTCTTCCTGAAAGTGACATGTAGGGACGGATGAATATAAGAGACAAAATTTTTATTTAAAGTAAACACACATATTATATATATAATGTATGTATATACATATATACATATATATACATATATATACATATATATATATATATATATATATATATTCACCATGTTTTGAACTTATAAATGTGCTCATTGAATTTATATGTATATATATACATATATATATATATATATATATGCATAAAATTACTCTCTGTGTTTGTACTAAATGAAGACATGTAACTTATCCCTGGTTTAAAAAAATAACCTGTTCTTAAAGTATAATTATTTAGATGGAATTAATTCTAAGTCTTCCTTTGTTCAGCTATGAAGTACTAAAATACATTTTCAGTCATTAAGTTCTAAAATACATATATTTTTGTTGTATTGGAAGAAAGAATGCAAATTCCAAATTCATGTTTATGCAGCTATTTATGTTTCTCGAGCTATTTAGCTGGCCAGTGCTGGCTGCATTTAAATAAATCTACACTGAATGCCTTTCTGAAGCGGAACCACCCAACTCTTTAGGTTTTCTCCTTCTCAATTACCCTGTGGACCTCAGCAGAACTCCAGAACCAAGGGACACACTGGTACTGCTGTCCATATGGAACTCTTTTTTCTAATGATATTTGATTGGCTAATACTTAGACCATATAAGTAAATATTTTCAATATGACCTACTGTTACTATGATTACAGAAAAATGAGGATACTGAGGACAGAGGTGTATGTGGTGTACATCACAGAGAACATTTGATGATATTCTCTAAACTCAGAAACATTCATTTAGCTCCTTTATGATGTGTTCATTTTGTTAAATAAAAACTTTGGTATCTTTCACATTTATGACCTCTTTTTTAATTAATTGTTTTTACCTGAATATATAATCGTACATATACTTTGCTCAGTCTGGTACTCATATGTGTTTTAAAGGGCTGAATATTTGGTGCTGGATAGCTCCTTGGTATGCTTTTCCCTGGGGAAGACTAGTTCTCTAATTCTCAACATTCTTTATTTGTCTATATTCCTTTGTATAGGCTAAGGCTTCAGGGTCTTGTCCCCATTCATGATAGTATACCTGTTGTTGTTCTTGTTCAGTTCCTATTCAGGCAGTGATGTTGCTGAGACTTTATAGCATCTTACAACACTAGGAGATGGTTTCAGAGTCAAATCTCTGATTCAATGACTTGTACAATCTTTCTGTACCCCTGGCCCCCACAATGGTTCCTGATTCTTTTTTTTCTCTTTTTTAATTAGATATTTTCTTTATTACATTCTAAATATTATCCCCTTTCCTAGTTTACCCTCTGGAAATCCCCTATCCCTTTCTCCCTCCCCCTGTTCCCCAACCCACCCACTCCCATTCCTGGCCCTGGCATTCCCATCTAAGGGGGCATAGAACCTTCACAGAACCTAGGGCCTCTCCTTTCATTGTTGACCGAGTGGGGATACAGAGCTAAACAAAGAATTCTCAACTGAGGAATACCAAGTGTCTGAGAAGCACCTAAAATAATGTTCAACATCCTTAATGCAAATCAAAACAACCCTGAGATTCTACCTCATACCAGTCAAATGGCTAAGATCAAAAACTCAGGTGACAGCAGATGCTGGCAAGGACGTGGAGAAAGAGGAATACCCCTCTATTGATGGTGGGATTGCAAGTTGGTACAACCACTCTGGAAACCAGTTTGGTGGTTCCTCAGAAAATTAGTCATAGTTCTACAGGCAGATCCAGCAATGCCACTCCTAGGCATATACCCAGAAGATGTTCCAACTTGTAATAAGGACACATGCTCCACTATGTTCATAGAGCCTTATTTATAATAGCCAGAAGCCGAAAAGAACCCAAATGTCCCTCAACAGAGGAATGGATACAGAAAATGTGGTACATTTACACAATGGAGTATTACTCAGCTATTAAAAACAATGAATTTATGAAATTTTTAGACAAATGGATGGATCTAGAGGATATCATCCTAAGTGAGGTAACCCAATCACAAAAGAACACACATAATATACACTCACTTATAAGTGGATATTAGCCTAGGAACTCAGAATCCTTCTTAGAAGGTGAAACAAAATACCCATGGAAGGAGTTACAGAGACAAAGTTCAGAGCGAAGACTGAAAGAACAACCACCCAGAGACTGCCCCACTTGGTGATCCATCCCATAAACAACCACTAAACCCAGACACAATGGCAAATGCCAAAAGAGCTTGGTGACAGGAGCCTGATATAGCTGTCTCCAGAGAGGCTCTGCCAGTGCCTGACAAATACAGAAGTGGATGCTCACAGTCTTCCATTGGGCAGAGCACAGGGTCCCCAATGAAGGAGCTAGAGAAAGTACCCAAGGAGCTGAAGGGATTTGCAGCCCCATAGGAGGAACATCAATATGAACTAACCAGTACCTCCAGAGTTCCTTAGGACTAAACCACCAATCAAAGAAAACACATGGTGGGACTTGAGGCTCTAGCTGCATATGTTTCCTGATTCTTATGTGTTGTTTTATAGAAGTATTAACTGGGACTTGGCTCTACAAGTCTTCATTTTGATTGGTTGTGATCTTTGGTAATGGTCTCCATCTGTTGCAAAGCGAAATTTTCTTGATGAAGGGTGAAACCTATATTTATCTGTAGGTATAAGCATATGTATTTAGAATGTAATTAGAGATTCCCCTTGTTTAGTTAAGTCATGTGTGTGAGCTCTTCACCAAGATCCATGGCTTCCTTAGCACTGGGTAAATATCTTGGTTTATAGTCCCAAGCATATTTGCCTTTACTTTGAGGGTATATGTAGCCCAATTAGAAATCCATAGGCTGAAAAGTAGGTATCCATACTATTTCTGCATGTGCTCATCATTGCTCTGGTTCATAGGAACCACAGCTTTGTAGATGTATTAGTACCTTCCTTCTTTTCGAAGCTTACTTGGCATGTTCTGGCACCATGAAATCTAGACTTCTGCTGAGAGGCATAATTACTATCTTCAGAGTTCATTTGGCCCCTATATTTGAAGGGCATGGTGTCTTATGCAACAGCAGTTTATCATCCATCTATAGGGGATAATGAAGGGCAATAACAATATTTTATGACTTTTTAGGAGTCTGTTGGACAAATTCAAAAGAAGGTTCCCCCCCCCTCCCAGCACTCACTTGGCCAGACAGAGATTATGCAGCTCCCCCCACTTCCTGTTCAGCTTCATCTTTTCCAGTCTGACTTGCAAAAGTGTCTGAGCACCTCAAGGGAAGAAGCGATATGCACAGAACAAGAGGAAGGTGTTACAGGTAGGTTTGGAAGAGGTTGGGTGGAGAGAAAGAAAGAATATAATGAAAATATAATGTGGCTGTACTGGGTAGTTTTGTGTCAACTTGATGCAAGCTGGAGTTATCAGAGAGAAAGGAGCTTCAGTTGGGGAAATGCCTCCACAAGATCCAGCTGTAAGGCATTTTCTCAATTAATGATCAAGGGGGGAGGTCCCCTTGTGGGTGGTGCCATCTCTGGGCTGGTAGTCTTGGGTTTATAAGAGAGCAGGCTGAGCAAGCCAGGGGAAGCAAGCCAGTAAGTAACATCCCTCCATGGCCTCTGCAGCAGCTCCTGTTCCCTGACGTGCCTGAGTTCCAGTCCTGACTTCCTTGGTGATGAACAGCAGTACTGAAGTGTAAGCTGAATAAACCCTTTACTCCCTAACTTGCTTCTTGGTCATGATGTTTGTGCAGGAATAGAAAACTTGACCAAGACAGTGGCATATATGTATAAATACTGAGGAAATTGTCTGAGAGAGAGAGAGAGAGAGAGAGAGAGAGAGAGAGAGAGAGAGAGAGAGAGATAGAGAGAGAGATGTAGAACATGATACAAGATAATATGGGCATGGTTGNCAAGACAGTGGCATATATGTATAAATACTGAGGAGAGTGAGTGAGAGAGAGAGAGAGAGAGAGAGAGAGAGAGAGAGAGAGAGAGAGAGAGAGAGAGAGAGAGAGAGGTAGAACATGATACAAGATAATATGGGCATGGTTGTAAACCTGTAATTTCTGCAACATTGACTCAGGAACAGCATGATTTTCTGTTATGTAGTTCAACACACTATCATATCCTGAAAGAGTTAAACAAGTTTAAATTAATGTACCATGAAGTCTTACAGAAAATTTAAATCATGGAGTATCATCAGTTTCAGAATGTGGAAAACAAGTTCATCTAGAAGTATAACATTTAAATTTCACAAATTAATGGCTTTTTCTTGTTTTAAGTACTTTATGAAATGAACTATTATGTATAATAAAGAATTAGATTTTGGAAGAAATTTAAAATAGAAAAAGATTAATTCATGACAGTCTGACAACATGAATTTATTAAAAAGTAAAACGCAGAACATATTTCAAGACTCCAAATTTTAAAAAATCAAATACATGTGTATTTGAAGAATATAAAATCAAATCTGAAACAACTGGAGATGGAAAGACATTTCAGAATATCCCTGTAAGTATACAATCCACCTAAAAGTTGGATAGAAATCTACTTACATACAAGTCATTGTTTTAATGCTAAGCTTTTCACCCAAGATAAGCTGTTAGTTGAACTAAATTGATTTAGTAGAAGTGAAGGGAACATCTGGTTACATTGTTTCTTGCTTCCCAGAGAATGCACTAGTCACTAATTATCAAGTACACCATCCATTGTCTAATTTACATAGGAAAGCTAAAATTTCTACAATATAATTTTCTCCTTTGTCTTCTATTTTGGGCAGAGAAATATGAAATGTAGTTTTATGATAATACACTCCTTTACTTCTAAAATGACTATACCTACAGTCTTTAGAACAAAAATAAATAATAATATATAACTGATACAATCAGATATTAGATATGGCACTTATATTCTGGCTATTGTACCTTTTCCATATATAAACTGACTGAATCTTCACAACAAACATGAGTTGGGTAGTAAAATTAGCATCTCCATTTTACCTATGAGAAAAGTGAAGCAAAAAGTATCACTTTGCCTGTTCATATAGTTAAGAAGCCTCAGGATCCTGTTTGTCTTGTTTTCCTCTAGATTATACAATGACTTGTAGTGATCTCCACATCCTGCTACATGTGCATTAACTTTCTATCAATACAGATTGTCACGAGTTTGGTATTCTAAGACTACATGTTGCATAACCATAAGTTCTTTGGTAGGAAAGTCTGACACAACTGGAACCTGCTTATGTTGTCAAATGGCCAAAATTAAGGGACCTGCAGACTCTATTCTTTTGTTAATTGACATTTTCACACATATGTATCATACAGTTTCATTATAGTCATCTGTTGGAGTCTCCAATATCTCCCTTGGCACTGGAGAGGTTTTCTAGTCTCTCTGAAGTTGTTAGTTTGAGTTGGCTTTTTCCCCATAGGGCTGAGGTTCAAGATTTTTGTTGGATCAATGTCAGGGTGATTTTGAGTTTTGAGAGGATGGCTGAAGTTTTGAGCTTATGGCTCACTTTATTAATCTTCAAAACAGTTACAGGAGGTAGAATCTTTCTTGCCTCCTATTCTGCCTCACTTCTCTGTGTTTCTCTTTCATCTCTTATCCTTATAGTAGACAGAGAAAATTTTTGGTTTATAAGAGCTTATGTGATTAAAAATGAGCCTATCTAGATGATCTGGGTAAGTTATTTTCTTATAACTAATATGGCAAACCAGTCATTATTAATAATTATATCTTCAGGGTCCCTCTATAACAGTGCCTATATTCACATGGGCTGAATGATAAGGTGGTTAGCCATTTTGTTATTCTGCCTATAGTGCATATTCTATCTACTTCTGCCCTTGAAGATGGTTGGCATAAGATGAATTCTGACCACATTACTAAATATTGTAGGATGTCACCTACATGCTTATATTCCATAAAATTATAAATCCTATCTTGGTAGTTGATTTTTTTGTCAGAGTACAACCAGTGCATTAAGCAATAATCTTACACACTGCTATGGAAAATGTTTGCATTTGGAGACTAATAATACAATAAAATGGAGCTTGCAGTATGATGGCAGAGATAGCCAAGAAGGAACATCACTTGCTACAGTAGAGGTTTGTATAAAAGCCACAGGAAGAAATAACAATATTCTGTTATTTTCAAATAGGGCTTTCTGAAAGAGACAATGTATAATTTGGGTTATCAAGAGTGCTTAAAGCCAATAAAAATATTCATGTAGGAATGAAGGAGAACGAAAGGGCTTGCAGAAGGTTACACATAGGGATAGTTAGAGAGAAATGCTCTGGGCTCAGCACAAGCCATGTATTTACACAGCTCTAGTAAGGCTCTCATTTCATCCCTTCATCAGAGGAAATAAAAGAAACATTTACATTTACAGATTTGTTTGGGAAACACACGTTAAAGAAAGATGGTATTTAGACTGATGCTGGAAAGGCAGCTCTGTTGATAGGGAGATCAGCACCACTGTAAAGAAACTGCCTGTGTTTCACCTGGACCGTAAGACAGGTCCCTCCGGGTCAGCACACAGATGCCAATGTAGCTGTGATAATAGAGGGCAGGCTACCTGTGAAGCTGGCACTGAACCTGGCAGTGTTATAAGCACTGTTCACACAGCACTGGTTTTGAAATCCTGAATGATACACAATTTGAGAGGTTTCTAGAGAGCAGCTGAGGATAAATATTGTGGCTGGGTCACAGTTCCTAAAGGGCCAAGGAACCATTGTGTGAAACCATAAAGGAGACGCCTCATTTTCAATGGGGAAACCAGTATATTGGAGGTGTCAGGTTCGTGGGTGTATGCCAAGAAGAGCAGCAGGTGTGGAGTAGAGCCAGCCTAACACAAGAGACAAGCTGTGCACACTGAAGGTGGCAGAACAAGAGTGGCAGAGCACCTTAGCATTTGGAGTTTAGCTGATTAAACCACGATCCTGACACTAGAGGTGTTTCCATGCTCATCTCTGGTTTAAATTGGTGTGATCACCTTTTTTGCTTTGGTAATGGCAATGCTTACTCTGCGATGTCGGATGCATATAACTTGCTTTTTCAGCTTATAGTCACAGTTTTAAAAGACCTTGAATACTTAAAATACTAGAATTTGTAATGACTATGGGAACTTTTAGAGGTGGGATGTATTTTACATTAGTTGATAAACACAAGACTTATGGTAACAAGGGAAGAAAGGCTATTGCTCAAAGTCATGCATCTGTGTGTCAGGTTGATACAAGATTTGAGTTGTGATGGTTAGTTTTAATTGTCAGTTTGAAACAATGTAGAATCACCATGAAAAACGTCCTAATATAGAACTGGACAAATCAGGCTGGGCTGTGAAAGTTGCCCTTAATTGGGTTAATTGAGGTGGAAAGATACACCCTGGATGGGGGGCACCTTTTCATGGGTTGGGACATGGACTGAATAGAAAGATTATAAGCTGGGTGTGGTGACACACACCTTTAATCCCAGCACTCAGGAGGCAGAGGCAGGCGGATTTCTGAGTTCGAGGCCAGTCTGGTCTACAGAGTGAGTTCCAGGACAGCCAGGGCTATACAGAGAAAAAACCCTGTCTCGAAAAACCATAAATAAATAAATAAATAAATAAATAAATAAATAAATAAATAAAACAAAAGATTATAGAGAAGAACACAAGCAAGCATGAATAAATTAAAATGCATTTCTCTCTGCTCCTTGCTTTAAATGACATGACAAGTGACAAGTTTCGAATTCTTGCTGCCTTGCTTTCCTGAAATGGATGGACTATAACCTGGAATTGTGAGCTAAGATGAACCCTTTCTACATTAAGATTTTTAATATGGGTAATTTATCACACACAGAAGAAGAACTGTAGCACAAAGTCTTCCTAGAAAATTACAGGATAAATACCGAATGCTTGATACATTGGCTAAATTAGTAATTAAGCTCATGTTGAATGCTATCAACTTACTAAGAAATGTCATTTTCTAGGAGTCATTCAGACAGTCCTATGAATATTTAAGAGAACTGGCCTTCACATTTGAAGAGATTCTACAAGGAGTCAACAAACGTTTGTATGATTTAAAAAATATCTTTGGCAAATTTATTTCTTTAGTTTTCTAACTGACTCTTGAAAAGATTTTTTAAAAAAACAAAAGAATAATTACACGTATATTTCAATAGTTGTTTTATTTTAGGGGATGTAGCAAAACCAGTGCCTCTTACTATCTCCTGGCAGATCTTGCTTGTGGCATTTACTACTGTGGTATATAAATGGTGATTTTCTATTCTCATTTCTTCTATATTTAATAATTGGAATTCTTCTGGAAGGAACTGTGGTTTCTGGATTTATATTTTTAATTATATCAAGATATTCAGGATAGGTATAAACTCAGAATTTAAAGATAGAAATTATCTTAATTGATTCCAGTGGTCAGTATCAAAGAAAAAAAAGCAACATTTGTGACCTGTCTTTGAAAATGTAATGAATTTAAGAAGGAAACTAGTATTTATGATTTGTAAAATTTGTTTGACTTTTGATTTGAAACTTGATTTGAAACTGAAGCAATTTTCTTCTGAAATTCACATCTAGACTTTTTAAAGGTGTCTAAATTTATATTACTTTGGGGGTCATTTTTGTCAAAATCTTAAATAAAGTTACCTACACCTGGTATGACAAAAAAAAAAAAAAAAAAAAAAAACCAATTAGTCCTTGAACAGAAACCTATTAATACCCCTCCCCCCGCCCTGCTTCAGTACTATTCCACTCTCTACTCCCCTTTTCTGTGAATATTCACACTATTCCTCCTAACTATACTGAATATAAATCCAATGTTTTCTGGACTTAGGGTCCCTTGCCTGCACTCACGAGGCAGGGGATTCAGGGACAAACTTGAAACAATAAAAGACTTGTTTTCGAGTTGCAGTGCAAATTTCACAATTCCTGGGCTCATCTGGGTTTCATATGGACTCAGAGCTTAACAATACATTTGCATGTCATCCCTAAGCAGGTACTATGATAAGTATTGTATTAACCCAGTTTTAGTATCACGTACTGCAGAATTGAATGGAATTTTGCTTATTAATAAGAAAATGATCCATTTATCCATTTTAATAAATCATTAGTCAACCTTTTTCATTTATCTTTTCTTTTTCCTGACATAATTATGGTTTACTGAATGGAGTTTTACATATAAAGTGTATGATATCTTTAGATGAATAAAATTGGAGTGCTCAGGTGATTTGACCAGAATAAAGCAAGGATCACATTTACAGAATACTTGTTGCATTCTTTGGAAGCAAGACTTTAAGATGACTTTGCTCAAGTGGACCTCTGTGTTTCTTTCTCAATTACTTTAGGAGTATAATAGTGATAGACAGTGGCCACACAAGTATACGAAAACTCACATCTCAGTTTATTGCACATGTTTAATTACTCAAAAAATCTAAAAATGAAAGGTGCCTTGCTTGAGGAATGTTAACTGACTGTAATAGTTGATTGTAAGTTCTTTATTGTAATAACAAGTAGGTGTGTTGTTGTAACTGGCCAAAAGGCTCATGTCTTTAAGTGATTCAGCGCTGAAAACAGAAATAACTAGGCCAGCACCAAGCAGGCAAATCTCAGTGTGCATCTAGATAAACTTAATCATCACCTTTTACTGCGCCCCTATAAGTTCTGCTAATTGCACCTCAGTTAAAGTCCACAGCAAGGCTTCATGAAATGAGTAACATTTTGCTTATTCTACAGATTCTCTTGCCATCCTACCAACATTATTTGGGAGTAAAAATAAACTGTGAATAACAACCATTTTTAATTATTTATTGGTAGTGTGTCCTTGCATAATTTACACAAAATTGNTTTTGTGTCAGCCTCCTATAGAAAAAGAAAATGTAATAAAATGAATACAGTTTAAATGAATATTGTCTTACTCATCAGGGTATTTTGTTGACTTTTTAAAAATTCAGAACATAGCAAATGTTGGGACACTTAAAATCTCCACTTAGAAGTATGTTTGCTTTTGAATCCGAATCTTGATTTTCCGGTGTGTTGGGGTATCCAGAACTTGCTGTGGTAGGAGTATGGGGTTCTGATAATGCCAAGTAGTATTGGTTTCTGTTGGTAAGATTCTTGTGTTTGCCTTTCACCTCTGTCTGGCAGTCTCTGGTGTTAGATATTCTTGCTGTCTCTGGCTGGAGCTTGTTCCTCCCGTGAGTCTGTAAGACTGTGTCAGCACTTCCTGGAGGCAAGCTCTCCAAGGCTCTGCAAGGCCAGTACATAGAGGGCTGTGGAACAGCCCCATCTTCTTGATGCTGATGTAGGCCTTTAGGATCCTGTTCCAGCTGCTCTGTGGCTCCTGAGTAGACCTGCTTTAGAGAGTCACCAGAGGGATTACAGCAATCGCCCCTGAGTCTTGGGGACAGAGCACTCCCTGAAGTCAAGCTCTCCCCAGGCAGGGAAGGTGCACAGAGCTTCATCCCAGGGATGCAGGGATGATTCAACATATGGAAATCCATCAACATAATCCACTATATAAACAAACTCAAACAATCACAAGATCATCTCATTAGATGCTGAGAAAGCATTTGACAAAATCCGACACCGATTCATGATAAAAGTCTTGGAAAGATCAGGAATTCAAGACCCATACCTAAACATAGTAAAAGCAATATACAGCAAACCAGTAACCAACCACAAACTAAATGGAGAGAAACTTGAAGCAATCCCACTAAAATCAGGGACTAGAGAAGACTAGGCACTCTCTCCCTACCTATTCAGTACTTGAAGTCCTAGTCAGAGTAATTAGACAACAAAAGGAGATCAAAGGGATACAAATTGGAAAGGAAGAAGTTAAAATATCACTATTTGCATATGATATGAGAGTATACATAAGTTACACCAAAAATTCCACCAGAGAACTACTAAACCTGATAAACAACTTCAGTAAAATAGCTGGATATAAAATTAACTCAAACAAATCAGTGGCCTTCCTCTACACAAAGGAAAAACAAGCTGAGAAACAAATTAGGGAAACAACACCCTTCACAATAGTCACAAATAATATAAAATAACTTGGTGTGACTCTACCTAAGCAAGTGAAAGATCTGTATGATAAGAACTTCAAGTCTGTGAAGAAAGAATTCTAAGAAGATCTTGAAGGTGGAAAGATCTCCCATGGTCATGGATTGGCAGGATTAATATAGTAAAAATGGCCATCTTGCAGAAAGCAAGCTACAGATTCAATGCAATTCCCATGAAAATTCCAACTCAATTCTTCATAGAGTTAGAAAGGGCAATTTGCAAATTCATCTGAAATATCAAAAAACTTAGGATAGCAAAACCTATTCTCAACAATAAAAGAACTTCTAGAAATTCTTGGGCAAATGAATGTATCTGGAGGATATCATCCTTAGTGAGGTAACCCAATCACAAAAGAAGTCACTAGATATGCACTCACTGATAAGTAGATATTAGTCCAGAAACTTACAATGCCCAAGATACAATTTGCAGAACACAAGAAAACCAAGAAGAAGGAAGACCAACGTGTGGATACTTCATTCCTCCTGAGAATAGGGAACAAAATAGCCATGAAAGGAGTTACAGAGACAAAATTTGGAGCTAAGATGAAATGATGGACTATCCAGAGACCACCCTACTCGGGGATCCACCCCATCATCAATCACCAAACCCAGACACTATTGCACATGCCAGCAAGATTTTGCTGAAGGGACCCTGATATAGTGGTCTCTTGTGAGGCTATGCCAGTGCCTGGCANANATAGAAGTGGATGCNNNCAGTCATCTATAGGATAGAACACAGAGACCCCAATGGAGGAGCTAGAGAAATTACCCAAGGAACTGAAGGGGTCTGCAACCCTATAGGTGGAACAACAATGTGAACTAATCAGTACCCCCAGAGCTCATGTCTCTAGCTGAGTATGTAGCAGAAGATGGCCTACTTGGCCATCATTGAGAAGAGAGGCCCCTGGGTCTTGCAAACTTGATATGCCCCAGAACAGGGGAATGCCAGGGCCAAGAAGTGGGAGTGGGTGGGTAGGGAAGCAGGGGTTGGGGAAGGGTATAGGGAACTTTAGGGATAGCATTTGAAATGTAAATAAAGAAAATATCTACTAAAAAAAATATGAACTTCTACTGGAATCTCCATCCCTGACCTCAAGCTGTACTACAGAGCAATTGAGATAAAAACTGCATGGTACTGGTACAGCAACAGACAGGTAGATCAATGAAAGACTCAGAAATGAACCCACACACCTATGGTCACTTGATCTTTGACAAAGGAGCTAAAACCATTCAGTGGAAAAAAAGCATTTTCAACACGAGAGATTGCTGGGGGTTGGTGTGATGGTGCTTTGTACTCAAATGTTAAATGCTGGTCTCCAAGATCTGGTTACAGTTTGATAAGCATATTCTCACATAGACCAAATGATGTTATATAGGCTTTGCTCTCTAATCTTCTCTAACTGATTAAATAAAAGTGACTACCACCAATTACTGGGGAGAGAGGTAGATAGGCCCGATTACAGTTACCAGGTTGGAGGTCATAGGTAGTGACCATGAGGCAGAGAAAAACAGGAAAAGGAGAAGAGGAAAAAGAAGATGAGGAGAGGATGAGGCCACCATAATAGGAAATAAACAATGAGCATATGGTCAGGAGAAGTGCATCCAGAGGACAGGCTTATGAACCAAAAAGGCAGTCCAGGTGAGAATAAAAGAGCAAGTAAATTGTGGAGTGCATCAGGAAATTAGTCAGTCTAGCTCATAGAAAAGTAGATTAAGGATAATTGCCCAGTAATTGTGCTAAGCTCATTAAAATACGTTGCTAGAACTTGCTCTCCATTATTGGGGGGGGGTTATCCTGGGTTATATTAAGAAATAATAGAGTTAAATCAATACATAATACAACAACAAGAGATGACAGAGTCTTTTGTTTGTTCTCTATGAGAAAATATCATGGAGCTGCACCCTTATGAATATTTACACAAATATATTGCTCATGTCTTCCTATTTTCTACTCATATTTTATGTGACAAGGACCATGGTATCTCAAATAATCCCACCCTCTGACAGTATACATGCTACATCTACTCCAGTAGTGACCTGCATGACAGGTCAAAATCCTGGATGCAGTCCCAAGGTGAAAAGTTCATGGAAACTTAGTCTCCTGGAACCGTAGCATCCCATAGTACATATGCTCCAATTTTGTCCTGCTTTAGTCAGAGCATGGGTCTGTCTGCTTTCTTTCAGTATTGTTTTATTATAGGAATATCCAAGCAATGACTTGCCAAATACCTAGGCAAAATTGAACTTTGCTTCCTGGCCTTCACCAATGCCCTAGGTAGTCCTTGAGCGAACTCTGGCCTTGGGATTCAGTAAGAATGTTGCCTATTCATAGATATTCAGAAATGCCTCTAGTATTGGAAGAGAGATTTTTATATTTTGGTCAGATAAATCAAGCAGCAGACCAGGCCAAGGTGTTCCACATGGGAGAGGTTTATTATGCAGGAATGGGGGGTAGCGGTGAAGTGGGTAGAAGGGGACGTGCACTCTGACCAGACCATCTAGCCCCACAACCTCCCTTAAGGGAAGGACAATCGCTAGGTCAGGTTCTTCTAGGGGTGGAGAGCTTGGGGTTTTGGTCATGGTGGTGTGAAAGTAGGTGCCAAGGTAGAACATTTGGAGGAACCTGTAGTTGGTGCAGAAGGAGGAGGAGAGCTGGGGATGATAGGCCCTTGGGGAGTTTCGGTGGGGGGAAGCTGATGTAGCAGTTTGGGTTCTAAACTGCGCAGAAGCAGGACTAAGGCGGAAAGGAGATGGTTTGTAAGCTGGATCCAGTACCGTAGTAACATCCATTGGGACTTGTGCAGGGTTCATGGCTAACAGGAGTTGAGTTGGAGAGCAGGAAGAACACATAGCAGGATTGTAACGAAGATAGATGAAAGATTTTGCATAGATAACCTCTTCCCACTTACCGGCTAGCTGGCAGTATGTATTAAGATCCCTTAAAACAACTGGGTCTAAGGTGTCATTAATTGGCAATCGTGAACCATTATCTAGTGAGTACTGAGTCCAGACTTTATTGCAAAGAGATATCAATTTTGATGCCTTTAAAGGAGGCGTGAACTTTAAGGACTCAAGGTTTTCTCCGAGGACACATGGTTGCCCATGCTCTGGAGGTTCCTGGTGTTCTTACCGGCATCCCAGAGAACAACTCAGAAACGAAAATAGAAATCAACCAGGCTAGAGTGCCCAAGTCATCACGAGGACCTCTAGTGTCTATCCTGTAAGTCCCAGACTTACTGTGGGAAGTGCTCCACCCTGGCCAGCAATTTCAGCTGACCCGCTGGGGGCCCAACCCGCTGGGGCCTGTATGGAAAGAGCAGCTTCTGAGAGAGCAGGATCCAGATGGGTGGTGTCTCTGCTATGTCAGCTGGGTCTAAGTCTCTCAGTTCTTGGGCAGAGATGGCCAGGCTCTGTTCTGTGAACTGGAGGCTACTCCCTGCTGACAGGCCCTGCCGATAGTATGCTGGTGCCTGCGTGAGAGTTTTTAGCGAACTGGTAAAATGGGAGTATGGAAGCCCAGCCTATGAGGCATGTGGAAATGGCACAGCACACTTGGTTTAAAGTTTCTGTGCCCCAGGACAGCGGCGGGTCATGTGGTGGAAATGGCGGGAAGTCGCGCTCCTTCCCCCCCCCCCCTTTGGCCTTTGTGTGAGCCCTGGTCTATTGGTCATTTCTCAGGCAACCACTTTGGGATGAATGGGGACAAAGGCTTAGTAGTGGTTGATCCCTTCTGACTAGGAATTAAAAAACCCAACAGGAGGTGGGGTTGCCAAGAGTTCTGGCTCAGAGAGGGGAAAGGGAAGTTGTGAGCTGAGCTGCTGTGTGCGGAGAAAGCACGTGGCCGGAAGGCAGTGGGGATCTTACCGTGGATGTCATGTTTGGTAACCATTGCTGCGTCCACTGGGTACCCCTCGGGCAAACCAGGAGCTGGTGGCTGCTGGCTTTTCCACTTAATCCATTCCCAGGTTTTGGCACCAATTTTATATTTTGAGCAGATAAACCAAGCAGCAGACCAGGCCAAGGTGTTCCACATGGGAGAGGTTTATTATGCGGGAATAGGGGGTAGTGGTGAAGTGGGTAGAAGGGTAGAGAAGAGGAGAGAGAGAGAAAGAGGGAGGAGAGAAGAAAGAAGTGGAGGAGAAGAGAAGAGGGTGAGGAGGGGATGGCTTCCTATTTTATACAGAAAATGATGTCACACCAGTGAGNGCGGGAACTGAGCCAAGTGGATTGTGGGGTTGAAGGTCGTTGTCCTGGCAGTGCAGGTCAAGGGTCACATGGTTAGGCCGGGGCTTGAAGTGTCCTGGTGCTAACAGAGATAGTGAAAGAAATCAGGCATTACTATCTACTACATAGAGTTAGAAATCTCAGGGCAAGCTTAGCAAAGTAAGTTTAGAATTTTTATTATAGTTATGTATGGCAGACTTCATTACTTGTTAGTAGAAAGCCCCCCCCCCAACAATCACTTAGAGTAATAGCTAAGCTACTCCCATATGCAAGAATTTACAATGACCTAGGAAGAAGGAGGGATGTGGTCTAGGGAGGAACTAGTGTAGATACTTAGAACTATAGATAGCTGAGCTACACCCATACACATGAATTTACAATGGCCTAGGGGGAAGGTGGATTATACAGTAGACTAGAATTGGAACTATGGCAAGGGCATGAAACCCTTGCCCCTGACTTCTAAGATTAAGCTGACCTTAAGTGGGGCTGCTTTTGATCCCAGTTGTTAACATTGATATTTATCCCAGTTGGTTCCTGTTATCTTTTCTTATGCATTCCTCTGTTTTGTGTAAAAGTCACTTATAAGACTGGTGCTCATTTTGAGACAAATTACATTCAGATACCATACTCCCTTGTGTTCCTATTTGTTTGTCATCCGCACCAACTCCATGCCCGCCTGTAACTGGAACACCGAGTTTCGCCTGTGGATAGAGGGCCCAAGTGAGGTTCGTCTGCAGCATATATATATATATATATATATATATATATATATATATATATATATATATATATATATACTTTTAGGTCCTATTTCATTATTCTACTATACCTAAGTATGCAAGTATGCAGACATCTCATTTCTTCTCAGTGTACACTTTCCAATATAATTTGTCTATATTACCCTATTATTTTAAGTCAAGCTAAACTATTTTTAAATATCTCTTTACAAAATATATGAAATCTAATCTCTTTTGCGAATCCAAATTGATATTTGACTTATGTGAATTTTTTTGGTAGCACTACTGTTAAAGAAGTAACCATTTTTATATGAATGGAAATGTTCATTTTCCCTCATATAACATTAATCTGAGGTTGGTGAGTTTATTTCTCATTGAATTTTCATGTTTTCCATATCACCCAAAAGAGCATCTTTCAAATTTGGAATAAATTAACAATTATTTTCCATTTATACTGACAAGTTTTACATGGGCACACAAATTTCATAAAACAAAATATCCAGCCAATTTAATTAAAATGGACAGTTTGGTTTAAAAGTTGTACACTAATATTTTGGAAGTATGTCAAAAAACCAACTCAGTAATTACTGGACTGGTTTCATTCTTAACATGGGCTTCACATGCCATTGACACAGAAAAGGTGAGAATAATTAAGGGTATTATCTGTCATATTAGTGGTTTGTAATGCTATGATGTTTATATGTACCATGGTGGCTTCAAGAAAACAGGCCACTTTTATTGAATCATATCTAATACTGTTTGAAAATACACCAAAGCCCACATTCTAAAAGCATCTTGGAAGCATGCTTTGAATTTTGCTGCCAACATTCTGCTATCCCATTTGTTATCAGCATCTATTCTTGTCTATCTTGTTAATATATTTGAAATGGATCAGGATACAGCTCTGATGACAGCATTGAAATTGACTAATTAGAAATCATTTTTACTAAAATGCAGATATTTTTATGTATCTACAGTGGCATTTTGTGTGGTAGGCATTTGGGTAGTGCACTATTATTTTCTTTCTTTTTTTTTTAAATAAAATCATTTTTAAATTAACTTTTGTTTCCACCAATTATTATTTGTATGACTCTTGTCCAGCTGGTCACTTTCTTAAGTTTTTCTCCATGTATAAAATAAAGAACATGATTTTAACTTGGCTTGTTTAGTTTTGTGTATGTAAACCTTATCAAATGGTTCTCAGATTAGCATAACTTTAATAAATATCAAAGAATAGAATTATATTTAATAATAGCTCTCATATTTTGTTTGTATCACACTGATACTTGGATACTTAAACATTTATTTTTATTTTTATTTTTATTCATGATACTAATAGTGATTTTTTCGTTTTATATTTTTATTTTATTTATTTATTTAATTATTTATTCTTTAATCTTTTTTATAGTCCAGATTTTATCCATCCCCCAGTCTACCCTCTGACTGTTCCACATTCCACACCTCCTATCCACCCTCCACCCCATTTCCAAGAAGATGTCCCCATCCCACTTGCACCCCACCAGACCTCCCCACTCCCTGGGGCCCCAAGTTCTTGGAGGGTTAGGTACATCTTCTCTGACTGAGTCCAGACCATGCAGTCTTCTGCTGCATATGTGTTAGTGGCCTTATATCAGTTGGTCTACGCTGTCTTGTTAATGGCTCAGTGTCTAAGAGATCCTGGGGATTTCAGGTTAGTTGAGACTGCTGCTCTTCCTATGGGGTCATTCTCTTCGTCAGCTTCTTCCAGCTTTTCCCTAATTCGACAATAGGGTCACCAGCTTCTGCCCATTTGTTGGGTGTAAATATTTGCATCTGAGTCTTTCAGATGGTTGTTGGGCCTTTTGGAGGGCAGTCATGATAGGCTTCTGTCTGCACACCAGAAGAAGCACACCATAGCTTCAGTAGTAGTGTCAGGCCTGAGGGCCTCCCCTTGAGATGGATCCCAATTTGGGACTGCTGTTTAACCTCCTTTCTCTCAGGCTCTTCTCTATTTTTGACCCTATATTTTTTTCGGACAGGCACAATCCTGGGTCAGTGTATTTGACTGTGGGATGGCAACTCCATCCCTCACTTGATGCCCTGTCTTTCTACTGGAGGTGGACTCTACATGTTCCCTCTCCCCACTGTAGGGCATTTTATCTGAGGTCACTCCCTTTTAATCATGAGAGTCTCTCACCTCCCAGGTCTCTGGTACATTCTAGAGGGTCCCCCCTCCCCACCTCATACCTGCCAAGGTCCCAGTTAACTGCAACTGCCAACCAGATTATGTTTTTTTCCATTGGATATTTTATTTATTTACATTTCCGATATTATCCTCTTTCCTGGTTTCCCTCTCCCTGCTTCTATAAGGGAGTTTCTCCACTCAACCCTCCCATCCCACCTCCTTGCCCTTGATCCCCCTACACTGGGGCATCTATCGAGCCTTAATAGGACCAAGGACCTCTCCTCCATTGATGCATGACAAGGCTATCCTCTGCTACATATGCAGCTGGAGCCATATGTACTCTTTTGTTGATGAGTTATAGGTTTTGCCTTTAAAAATTCCCTAAAGATCCGCCCCCCCCCTTTGAGTCCTGAGAGTCTCTTACTTCCCAGGTCTCTGGTACTTTCTAGAGGGTTTCCCCACTTCCTACCAGCCAAGTTTCCATATTTCCATTCATTCTGCTGGCCCTCAGAACTTTTCTCTGTCTCCTCCCCCCATACCTGATGATGTTCCCCTTTCTGCCTCCCCTCCCCTCTCCCATCCATATCCCTCCCTCCCTCTGTCTCCTGTGATTGTTTTTTTCTCCATCCCAAGTGGTATTGAATCATCCTCCACTTGTATCTTTCTGTTTGTTAACCTTCTTTAGTTCTGTGGATTGTATCGTAGGTATTCTGTATTTTTTGGCTAATATCTACACACCATGCATGTTCTTTTGGGTCTGAGTTACCTCACTCAGGATGATATTTCCTAGTTAGACCCATTTGCCAGCAAAACTCATGATGTCCTTGTTCTTAATAGCTGAGTAGTATTCCATTGTGTAAATGAACCACATTTCTGTATCCTTTTTTTTCTGTTTTGGGACATCTGGGTTGTTTCCAAATTCTGGCTATCACAGACAAGGCCACTTTGACCATTGTAGAACTCATGCCTCTGTGGTATGGTGGAGCATCTTTTGGGTATACGCCCAAGAGTGGCATTGCTGGGTCTTCAGGTAGATCTATTTCCACCTTTTGTGAGGGATGTCCAGATTGAAGTGGTTGTGCCAGTTTGCAATCACACCAGCAATAGAAATGCCCAACAGTTGGGAAAGGGAACTTGTAGAGTCCACCTCCAGTAGAAAGACAGGGCATCAAGGAGTCTAGCATGGCTGTCCTCTGAGAGGCCCAACAAGCAGCTGACAGAGACAGATGTAGATCCTTACACTCAACCATTGGATTGAACTCAGGGACCTCTGTGGTTGAATTAAGGAAGGAATGAAAGAAGCTGAGGAGGAAATGTGCTACTCCATAAGATGATTAGGAGTCTCAACTATCCCAGACCCCTGAGATCTCACGGACCCTGGATCATCAACCAGGCAGCATACACGAGCTAGTCTAAGGCCCCAGACACATGTACAGCAGAGCACTGCCTGGTCTGGCCTTGGTGGGGGAAGATGCACCTAACTCACATTCCTAACTCTCACAAGACTTGAGGCCCCAGGAAATGGGCAGGCCTGGCGGTGGGGGGTGGCTGGGAATATGGTCTTAGAAACATGGGTTAGGAGGAATGGGATGAGGAACTGTGGGAGGGTGGAATGGGAGGTGGGCAACAACTGGGCTGTAAAAAAAAAAAAAGTAATAAAAAACAAAACCAAAAAAGCAGACTCTCCCTGAAGACAGAAGTTAGGGTTTCTCTTTGAGAACTGTTTCTTTCTGGGCAATTGCTGGTCATCTTAGTGAAGACCTGCAAATTTGGATTCTGGTTTTCACTAGTGGCACTTGGGATTTTTGCCTCACAATAGCACTGAGCAATTTACAAGTGTAAAAAGAACCTATCTCTTAGTTTTTGGAAAATAAACTTAAAATTTACCTTCAATTTTTATGATTTTCCTTCACTTATGAAAATTCAAGGTTGTTTCATGGGATTTTCTACCTCATGATATTTTTAATTATTGATTTGTAAATTATTAAACTCAGCATTATGAACTAAATTATAATATTCTCATATTTATATTTCATTGTGCCATGCCCATATTCACTCCTTTTCATACCTCTCCTGTCATCTCTTACTCATGATATTTTTGAACACACATTCCTTTCTTTCCCTCCAGCATGCAATGCAAGGATGTTTGTCTCTATGTGAGAAACACAGTACCTGAATGTGTAGATGTGTGGCTCACATACAAGAAGAGCTATATTTTCTCAAACAGAAGTGAGGACTACTAAGCTTGCTGGAGGAGATTGGGTTTGTTACTGCTTTTCTTGTTTTCCTCTCATTGTCTAGTATGACTGAGATATGTCATTTCCAGTTGCAAAGATAGGTCCAGAAATGGATATTGAATTCTTCTACTTTCCAAAATAGAAGCTTAGAGGTTTAAAATAGGTAAAACCGAATGGCTTGTTTTTCTTTCTAGGAAACAAACAAGGATTTGACATAGAGATTTATGTGCAAGCAAAGACACCTAGGAAAGAAGTTCAAATTTCAAGATGAAGGTCTAGTGTATTTGACTAAATAAGGGGAGATTTATAAAAGGCAGACAGGAAGTATTTCCACACTTTGAAATTATCATTTCACAGTAAATATCATTTTATAGGTCCTAATTCACCATTAGGAATAAATTTATAGCAAAAATAGTTCTATCTCATGACCCAGCTATACCACTCCTGGGCATATACCCAAAAGATGTTCTACCATCCCACAAAGATACTTGCTTAACTGTTTTCATTTCAGCTCTATTTAAAATACCCAGAAAGTGAAAACAGCTTAGATGCCCCTCAGTTGAATAATGAATAAAGAAAATGTGGTGCATTTACACAGTAGAATACTATTTAGCTATGAAAAACAAAAACATCTATTGAGAATATCATCCAGAGTTATGTAAGCCAGTCTCCAAAGGACATACATGGTGTGTATTAACTTCTAAGTGGATATTAGCCATAAAATATGGGATGCCCACGTAATACTCCACTGACCCAAAGAAGGTGGACAAGCAGGAGGGCACAAGAAAGGATGCTTAAGTCTCACTTGGAATGGGGAATAGAATGGTAGTAGAAGGCAGAAGGAGGGAGGGAACAGAGTAGGAGAGGGGTTTGGGAGAGGAGTTGGGGTTTGGGGGTCAGGTGTAGGGAGGGCCAGAGGGGATGGACAGATGGCCAAAGAATGAATAGAAATCTGCTACCACCAGCAGGGTGGTAAGCAGGTAGGAGACATCTCCAAGAAGAGACAGAGACCAGAGGTAGGCAAGATGCCCAAGAATCAATGGAGGTGACCTTAGCTGTGACTCACAGCATTGAGGATATGGAGCCTGGGTAGGCTAACTCCTGTGACTGGGCAGGAACTCTGGTGGTATGATAGAGACACCAACTCACTCACCAAACTTTTGACAAAAAAAATATCTTGTCTAAAAGAAATGCAGGGGTTGGAATACAGCAGAAACTGAGGCATTCGCCAACCAATAACCAGCCCAACTTGCAATCCATCCCATATCCAAATATCAATCTCTGACATTGTTAATGAACCTCCATTATGCTTGCAGACATGACTCTAGCATGGCTGTGAGAGGCCACACCCACCAATAGACTCAGACAGAGGTATATACTCACATCCCAACATGGGTGGAGCTTGAGAAATCATACAGAAGAATAGAAGAAAGGATTGCAGAATCAACTAATCTGGACCCTTGGCACTCTAAGAGACTTAACCACCAACCAAGGAACATATACACGCTGGACCTAGGTGTCCTTGCAATATGTAACAGCTTGGTCTTCATATGGGTCCCAAACAATTGGAGTAGGGCTATCTGAAAAGCTGTTAGCTGTCGGTGAAATATGCTTTTCTAGCTGGGCTGCCTTGTTTGACCTCAGTGGTGGAGAAAATGTCTAGCCTTGTAGAAACTTAAAATGTCAGGGTATGGGGATATACATGGGGCTTCCCACCTGTTCAGAGGAGAAGGGGAGGGGTAATGAGGGAATGATTGTTGGAGGGGGTGACCTGGAGGAGGCCAGTGATTGGGATGTGAAATAAATAACTAAAGAAAAAAGTAAATAATAATAATAATAAAATCTAATATTTCTTGCAGACGTAATAGGTTTTCTCATAAAATTATTTTCTTTCTTTTTGAGACAAGGTACATAGCCCTGGCTATCCTAAAACTCATGATGTAGACTGAGCCCTAATCTCACTAATATTTTCCTGCCTCTGTATACACTTAAAGAAGAGAATTATGATGACTGAACTTGAGGCATAAAAATTTGAAATGTGTCTGTTAGAGACAGTATAGAAGGAATTCTTATATTAGTTCTAGGAAAAAATACTCTATACCCAATTGTCTTTTCAACATACTTAGAACATGATTCTAACACCCCCTAGTTTTCCTTACTTATTTCAATGTCACTTGTAGGCTCTGGAAATGATTTTCATCTGCTAAGTTTACAGGAAGCAAATTTCAACATGACTATTGGCAGGCCTTTTTATTTGACTAGCAAAGGAAAGGATTATAACATTTACTAATTTAATCAATGAAGAATTTAATAAACCATGGTTTGTATAAAACCATCTTGTAAAGGCATAGATTTGCACATAGGCAAGGTGACACAGTAGAAATATCCAGCCCTTTGCAATGCTTGTGATATAATTTGGATACTGGATGAACTTCAAACTTACACTGTTACTTTCATAACTCATGAAATTCAGTTTGCAATAACAATCATCTTCTCAAATTGGCCATTACCAAAGTTAATGACCTGTTTATTAGGACATCAACCTTGGCTTTGCCTCAGTCTCTTAATTAACACATCTGTCATTTACTAGTGGTGGCTAGGAATTTCCATGTAAAGGACAGCTCCAATAATGATGGTGACATTAAAGCGACATGTCTGTATATTTGGATGGATCATCAAATTTGTACTGGCCTAGCACAAATAGGAGACTGTAAAAGTGTAAGTGATTTTGGCAACCCAAAATGGTGAAATCCAAACAGCAATCAGAATGACATTAGCCTCCTTTGTAGAACATTTGCAGTGGAAAATATTTATCACTGAGAGGAGAGAAATCCAATAAGCAAGTAGCCGTACCTTTACATGCAGACATCTATTCCTGCTACAGTAGTAAACAATCCCACCCAACATATAAACTCTTCAAGATACACAAATATTTGACTGTCTGTCTATTCATTTAGCCATTTAACAAATGTCACCCTTTTAAATCTATATAGATGATATCAGCATGTTATTAGCATGTTGATTATTTCAGTTGAATATCTGTAAGAAGCACAGGCATAAATCATTCATATTTCTAAAACAAAGAAGTGGTTACATTTACTTTTTCTAAAGAAAGGACTGAAGGAGCTGAAGGGATTTGCAACCTCATAGTAAGAACAACGATATCAACCAATCAGACTCTCCAGAGCTCCCAGGGACTAAACCACCAACCAAGGAGTACACATGGAGGGACCGATAGCCTTGTCGGGCATCAATGGGAGGAGAGGCCCTTGGTCCTGTGAAGGCTCAATACCCCAGTGTAGGGGAATGCAAAAGCAAGGAGGCAGGAGTGGGTGGGTGTGTGGGGGAACACACTCATAGAAGCAGGGGAGGGGGGATGGGACAATGGGTTACCTGGGGAGAAAAGGGAAAGGGGATAATGTTTGAAATGTAAATATATGATATATCAATTGTGAATATTTGTTTTAATATCAGACAGGTAAATCATAACTGATATAAAACAAAATAATAAAGAAAAATGTGGAGGTTGTTATAGTTTTTATTTTGTTTCTGGGAGGGTTATATCCTTAGACAAAGAACTATAGGCAATTAATTTTTCATTTTTAAGTGTGCCAATAAATTAATAATAAAAGACAAAATTATATAAATGCCTAATACAATGCTGATATAAAAAGACAAATGTTTAGTTTTAGCTAAATTTACTATATCAGATAATCATGAAGAAAACAGAGTTGGGGCTGGAGAGATGGCTCAGTGGTTAAGAGCACTGACTGCTCTTCCAAAGGTCCTGAGTTCAATTCTCAGTAACCACATGGTGGCTTACAACCATCTGCAATGAGATCCAGTGCCCTCTTCTGGTGTGTCTGAAGACATTGATGGTGTGCTCATATACATGAAATAAATAAATCTTTATAAAAAAAGAAAAGACAGAGTTTTTGTGGGTTGTCATGTCATTTCAGGGACAAGTGCATTTCTTTATACTTCAGGATGCATTTTTCATTATCATGGAAAGTCTGAAAGGTGAGGTGGTTTTGCTAGTCTGTGTGTATTCCATGAACTGTGGATCCCTTGGTTATTGTGAAGATTAGTTTATGAGGTTATGTTGTTCATCCTTGAAAAAGAAACATCGGCCATCACTTGGAATAGAGGCCCCTTGGTCTTGCAAACTTTATATGACCCAGCACAAGGGAGGCCTGGGCCAAATAGTGGGAGTGGGTGGGTAGGGGAGCAGGGACGGGGGGCGGGGTATAGGGAACTTTCAGGATAGCATTTGAAATGTAAATAAAGAAAATAATAATAATAATAATAATAATAATTATAATAATAAAAAAGAAGGGGACTAAGAAACAGAAATTACTCCAGTCCATGTGCACAAGGCTTGAGCCTGACCTTTCTTTCTAACCTTAATTTCTTCTACATCCTTTGGCTCAAGCAGTCTTCTGGCAGTTCCAAGGAATGCTGGATACAGGACTATATCCAAAGGCTCCACTATCTTAATATTTGCAATGCTTTTCTCTACTTCATTAAGCTCTCCATTCAAATGTCAACTCTTCTGGGCTTTTCATCACAGAATTAATTACTATACAATATTAACTTAGTTTTTTTTTTTTTTTTCCGTTGAGTTTATTGTCTTTTGTCAGCTGAGGATATAGGTTCCTTAAAGCAAGGCTTTTGACTCCTAGGCCTTCCAATATCTCCTCAGTGCCTCAAATAAACTTTAATACAGAGCTTATAAGACATAAAGATTCAAAAATATTTGTACATAAGTCTTTATGGGGCTATAAGAGCTTTGGAATAGATCATGAGTATGTTGCAGTCAAAGAAAAATATTAATTTTGTAAAACTTGTAATATTATATTTTATGAAAAATCTATTTTAACAATAAAATAGAATATGTATGCCTTCCATATGATTATCACCAAAACCAATATTTAAAGTGAGAACTTTTTAAGTAAAATAGGGCCTATTTTCTTCTAACGGTACTGCAGAACAAATATTTTGCTTTCAAAATGAAATCATTGATTAATTTAAGTGGAACAGATGATATCTAAACCATTTCATTGACATAATTATGACAGTGAAACATTCTTCCTCCTTGGAATACCTCTGGCAAATACAAACAAAGAGGATAATTAAAACTACATAGATTCAAGACAAACTGAAAACAAACATGCTAACAGCAAAGGAAGCTCAATTAATGTTAAAGATCTCATAAAATTAGGGTAATCCTTCCAAGTTATTTCTTTTATTTTTAATCTTGAGACATCTATAATTTTAAAGAACAATATTTCCTAGTATATGTTGTTGAATACATTTTGAGAAGTCCATTGGGCTCAAATTTATAAACCAAAGCCTCATTTGGAACTTGTAACGATTATCCAGTCTTAAATAATCAAAGGATTATTTTGCTTTTGAAGTTCTTTTCACTTCGGAAAGCCATATACTCTGCTTTCTCAAGGAAGACACTGTTTTATGTACAGAGAGTCCAATGAAATGTTTAGTACCCCTTTTGTTACAGTAAAGTGTCCTTGTAACAATAAATTATAAGACAATCCATCTCTTTGTACCTTATTATTTTTGAGAAAGATATCACTGATCTTTAGGTATGATGAAGCTCCCATTTCCAACAGGATTTGATTTTAAAGAGAAGTTGCACTTTTAATAAATGAGAGAACACAGCAGACATTGATTGTTGCCTTGACCTCATTATGTTGATAAGGGCATTTCTGAATATTGTCTAAGTTAAGGTAATAAACACCCCAGGTAGAAGGTTAATGACACATTTAGCATCAGTGGGGTGCCAGACAGTTTTTCAGAGAAAAACCAGTTCAAGCTGGTAAACCTTCTGTCCTTTCCTTGTAGAACAAAAACTCATCATGTTTCTACAAACGGAATATAATTCAAAGAGGCAAACAGCGTGCTGAGAATCCAGCAATTGGCTGCCTACAATGTTTTTGCCAAAGAGTAACAAACTTAAAATGTTGTCAAGTCATTTTTAGGCATCAATTTTCTATAATCTTTTGAACCTCCCGCTATGATTCCACTAAGCTACATCTCACTGCTGGCTAACACCGAAGACAGCATCATGACACATTTATGAACTGAGTCATTTCCCACATTCTTTCTGCTAATGAGCAAAACTACTCATTATTTTTAAGCCTGATTATCAGTCTTTTATTTAATGAAAGCAGCAAATACTAATTCCTTTAAGCTTCTTTCTTACAAAATCATCCTTTGTGAAGACTAAAAGCATCTATAGGCTAAAAATCCATTACATATTCAAAACTAGTAAGAGTTAATATAAGTTTCTCAGTGATTCTATTAAATCTCTAATTCTGACATCAGGAAATTCAGCCTAATTACCAATCAGAATTTTCATAGTTAAAAATCACATTAATAATCAGTAGCTTTCCTATGCATAGGTTTTTAATTAATTAGTCAAAATACCATGAAGTATTCACTGAAAGTGACGAATTACAAATTGAAATGAAATGCCGTGGCATCATGAGAGAGGACAAGCATAGTGGGCCCAGGATCTATTTAATAGAGGAGGAGTCAAAGACAGTGACCTTAGGGCCTTCATCTTCCCTTGATCCTAAGAACTATAGGTCAAAAATACAGGGTGAGCATAGTCTATTTTTCCCGAGTATGTGGAGAATCCCTTTTCTTGTCACTACTCTCTAAACAATGCATCACAATTCTTATATACACAGCCATCTACATTATAGTAGGCATCATCAGTAATCTCTAATTTTTTGGGGGGGGGGCAGGGTTGGGGGAGGAAAGGATCTATTTGCATTACACTTCCACAGTGTTAGTCCATCACTGAAGGAAGTGAGAATAGGAAACTGAAAGAGGGCAGGAACCTGGAGACAGGAGCTGATGCAGAGGCCATCGAGGGGTACTGCTTACTAGTTTGCTCCTCATTGCTTGCTCAATATTTTATTCTTATAGAACCCAGAACCACCAGCCCAAGGATGGCACCACCTACAATGGGAATGTCCCCTCCCCTATCAACCACAATAAGAAAGTACCCTACAGATGGGTCTTATGGGGGGGGGGCATATTCTCAATTGAAGATCCCTTCTTTCAGATAACTGTAGCTTGTGTCAAGTTGACATAAAACTAGGCAGCACAGTTGACATCTAATGTGTTTTAGACTATTATTATAGACTAAAAGAGAAATATGTGCTATTTTACATGAGGAACTTGAGCATCCACAGATTTTGTTATCTGTAGGTCTTGAGTCCTCAAATCAATTGTCCATGAGATGAGAGACAACTCATACATTATCACAGGGAAGACCTCAATGTCACATCCGTCAGGTGTAGTTAATATTGAGTCAGTAATGGAAAAGAACATAAGAATGGCAGGAGTTGGGAATGTGCAAGGGAGAAAGCATGCCCTGCCTTGTAATTTAGATGTTCAGTTTGCAGCATGGTGATACCTAGGTGATATTTAGCTGACATTAATGTTCGGATTTTTGTAACAGGAGAGTATGGCGAGCCCAGTGCTTTATATTACTTTTGAGTGCGGGTGGGCTCTTTATACTGGTAGCTTGATACAAGGGTTTCTTAAGAAATCTGTAAAGTTTAAGTATCAAAAATAATTCTGGTTCTCAGCATGTATTCTGTAAAATCACTACTTGATTCTTGAATGTACTACTCAGACAATGAAAAGGAAATCTTTACAATTATTATAAATAACGTAAAAGGTATTCTCAAAGAAACTTAGGAACATCTTGAATGACAAATCCAAATCTGAGACCATGGCTGTTATTGAACTAAACTAGAGTGAGGAGAGTAATTTGGGAGTATCCGCGTCTAAGAGGTAAACTGAATCAGTCTTTTGTGGAAGCATATGGATGCATAAGGCACTGAACTTAAAATATGAACAACCTAATTATTTTAGTTAGTTGCAAGAGCTATTGGCACTGTTAAAGTCTTAAAAAAATGAGCATTTTTTTTTTTTGTTGGTAATAACAAATTGAAGAGTTGGGTAATAAGTATCATTTGTTTTTGATGTCATTTATACCTCCAGCATTTGAAACCTTCCTCATTTGTGTCAACACCATATTTGTGAGCAGAATGATGTCCTTTCTTTTCCTTCTGTGGTTTCTGCCTTCATAGTAATTCACAGCAGTATGCACATATTAATGTACACGTACACCTCTTTATTACAAAAGGGGGAATTTTTGTAATAATTCCCTAATGAACTAATAAAATGAAAATACCTTGATTAATAAGATGAGCTAAACTTAATAATCATCTTTATATCAAAACTTTTTAGTTATTGTAGGGATGATCTCTTGTGTAGCAGGTGGAATGGTCACCTGTCAATAAAAATCTGATGCCCAATAAGCTGAGTCAGGATTAGCAGGTTTGGCATGTGGCAGAGAGGGTCATAGAGACAAAGCAAGAGGATTCACTAGCTTGAGTTGTAGGAAGTTAGATATATGACAGTGAAAAGAGTTGTCTAGCCATGTTGTAGATATAGAATAGTATAAACATGTTAAATAAATTACAAGGTAGTGGAAACAAGCCTAGCATGTGGCCCAGACATTTTTTAATAACTAGAAAGCCTCCAAGTCATTATTCAGGAACTGGGGCATGGGTGGAAAAACCCACAGTTCCAAGTTATAATCAGAAAGACCAGGAGAAATGGTGGAAGAAATATTATCAATCACTGGAAAGGTTTTAGAATTGATTATGGAGAAAAATCTGAGTGACTCCCAGTGTTACACTTTTCCTTTCTCCAATTAAATAAGAACCAATCAAAAATCCTGAGCGGAGTCATTACATGTGTACTAATATACCAGAGCTCAGGAAAGAGAGTGACATTTAGAATGTAGAAACATCAGCAAGTAACTTCACCCCTGGAGACTAAGAATGGGTTCATAGCTCTCCTAACACCTAAATTTAGTGCATTGAGTTCCATGCCAGTCAACAAACTTCCACGTTTAAGCATGCTAAATGTTTAGATATGTGCACCTATAATCTTAGTACTAAGGAAATCGAGACCAAAAAAATCATGAATTCAAGGCCAACTTAGTCTAAAAAGCATGATTTTGTCTCAAATCAAATGCACAAGAAAAAATAAAAACTTCCTTGTGGCTATGTTAGTGATAGAAAATTAACATTTTTTCTTATAACAAGGAACATATAGTGATCCTCTGTCCTCAAAAGTTTTATATTCAATTAATTCCTCCAGACTTTAACTATGCTCATGCTTGAATGTGTGAGTGAGTGTTTTAAGGTACATATTTCACGGACCAAAAATATCTAAGTCCTAGGAATCTTCAGTTGTCTATCAGTTATCTGCCTAATAGAATTGCAAATATACACAAAAGGCAATAAAGTGGTGTTGAATAGAAGCCTTGAGTAACTACTGAACTTTCTCTACCCATATTTTTCCAAGAAGAAAACACTGATTTTTGTTTAAATGGATTTTTGTAATTTTCTCATTTAAATGGATTTGTTCAGTAACAAAACAAACAAACAAACAAACAAAAAAAAACAACCAACAAACCAAACAAACAAAAACCACACTTCTGGCTGCCAGGAGTGCTTAGTGGGAACAAGCACCTGCTACCATCACTAAGGACCTGAGTTTGGTCTTCAGAACCTATGCTGTGCAGGAAGAGAACCAACTCCCGTAAGTTGTCCGCTGCCCTCTGCACGCAACACCAGGCGCTTAGTTTCAGCTTTGAGAAGAAAATAAAAAGGTGAAGACAAAAATCCTTAAATGAGATTGTCAACCCAAAAACTTATACAGCCATGCAAAGACGTACTAATATTTTTGCATTTTTCTGTTCCAAACTTCAGGTCAGACTTTATTTGTGGGGCATGCTGCTATCGGAAGGCATCAGAATCAAAGCCTTGCTTCAAGGAATTTATGTTCTCTGCTGACCAAACGTCAGTAGGTGCAAGGAACAACAACAAAACCTGTAAGATAATATTGTATAGTAATTAATTCTGTGGCGAAAACTCCACCAGAGTTGGTATTTGAATGAAAAGCTTAATGAAGTAGAGAGGACTGTTATAAATATCAGGCCATGGTGTCTCTGGATACAGAAATCTCTCTAGCATTTCCTTAGAAGCTTCCAGGAGACTGCTTGGACCTATGAAAGTGGCATAAAATAGGTTTGGAATGAAAGATGGGCATCAAGCCCTGTGTGGGCGGGCTATATTGACTTCTATTTTAGGACACCGTTTTAATGTTTCTTAGCTAACACTATGATATTATGAACTAGTCTTCTTCCCAAACTTCCAGGAAGAAGCTGGGATTCCCTTCAATCTTTATGGCACTCATCCAAGTCTCTCTCTCTCTCTCTCTCTCTCTCTCTCTCTCTCTCTCTCTCTCTCACACACACACACACACACACACACACACACACACACANCACACACACACACACACACACACACACACACACACACACAAAGACACACCCCCAAACACACACACATACACAAACACACACATATTCATGTATGCACACACACTCATACACACACAATTGGAATGAAAGTATAAAGGGAAATAAAATATCAAAACAAATAATTTACTCTCATTATGATGCTAATCATTAGAGGTCTGAAAATGTTTTCCTTTTTTGAAATATATTTGAGTTATTTAAATTCCATTTCAACATGTTTAGCTTTGGTGATTATATAATAAGATTTGTTTTATATATGTGTTCATAAGTGTCTTAGCTAGGGTTTTACAACTGAGAACAGACACTGTGACCAAGGCAACTCTTATAAGGACAACATTTAATTGGGGCTGGCTTATAGGTTCATAGGTTCAGTCCATTATCATCAAGGATGGAACATGGCAGAATCCAGGCAGGTATGGTACAGAATGAGCTGAGAGGTCTACAACTTCATCTGAAGACTACTAGCAGATTACTGATTTCTAGGCAGCTAGGATGAGGGTCTTAATTGCACCCCACAGTAACACACCTACTCAAACAGGCCTCCTTATAGTGCCACTCCCTGAGCCAAGCATAAACTAACCATCACAATAAGTAAAAGTTCTTTAAAGAGAAGATAATCACTCAGATGTCATTGCAAAGGTAGAAATCACTAAGTATTTTACTTCAGTGGATAGGATGGATCATGAGGGAATTGGGAAAATTATCAAAATGCAGTTTATGGCAAAAACTGAAATGTAAAGTCAGACATCTGAATAAGATGATATGACGGTATGATTTTCTTTCAGGTCATATTAAAGGTATTATTTCAAAGTTCCAGGATTTGGAATAGTAACAGTAATGACATCAGACTCCTAAACAGATTTCTTAGTAGTAATGAAGTTTTCCTAATTAATAACAGCTTTTCCATAACTCTTTGGGCATCACCTATTTATTGTCATAACAAAAGCTAATAAGGAATCCCAAGAAAGAACACAAATACATTCATAGAAAATAAGTAAAAAATTTAACAATCTTTATCACCACTCTACAAATTTAATGTAGAGATTGTCTCCATCCATCTGATACTTGGAAAACCACTGAGTGTTCCTCTAATTTGATTAAAAGTGATAATAAAGATTAATTATGTAAACAAGGCATTAAATAAAATAATCCCTAATAGTCAATTTATCTGTTTTAGTATTTGATTGACATGCATCTGTATCTAAAATAATGTTTAATTTGGGAAATACTTGCTCAATGTTGCAATATTTTCCAAAACTGCAAGCTAAAAAATGAATTATTCTGTTATAATGTTAAGGAAATCCATGGTGTTATTTCAGTGGTTTCATGGGAGTCATTACAATTCATCAGAATATATTTTTATTGTTATT
The DNA here is from genome assembly GCF_900095145.1 of Mus pahari. Classification (NCBI taxonomy): domain Eukaryota; kingdom Metazoa; phylum Chordata; class Mammalia; order Rodentia; family Muridae; genus Mus; species Mus pahari. Next base: position 74,858,039 of record NC_034602.1, on the reverse strand, counting down.
CATTTATTCAATCAAGAGAAATAAAATTTGAAGCTATGTTTCTTCAATGTACCCTATAAGTGAATAATAAAGGTTTAATAAAATAAAGGTTTTGGTAGACTTTAATAAAAGCAAATCCAACACTGTATGCTTATTTCTGCAGTTGTTAAATCCCCACAGAGAAGTCTAAAACAGCTTTTCACCAAATGTTTGCTGTTCAAAAGCATGTGGATGAGATGACTGAGTGAAGTGAAGAAAGCCAACTGTGTTATCAAACATATTCAGCAAAACTGTCCTGCTAATATAAATGTGTGTGTGTGTGGGGGGGGAGCATGAAATAGAGAGAAGACAAGATGCAGAGGTGGGGAGGAGAGAGGGAAGGATGGAGAGAGGAGAGATTCGGAGGGACTGAACTAAGCTCTCCTTACTAAACGAAAGTTGGTCTGTGGTTCATTTTAGCAAAAGTATTTCTTGATTTCCATACTGCAGTAGCAGTAGCTACTTTCTAGTCTGTATCTACTGAAGATAAGAAGTGCAAATCCTTGAGGCTGGAATAGGAAAGGACCCTAATGCCCCTGTCAAGGGTGATGACCTTCCAACTAGGGTATGCTTCAGGTAAAATGTTGGGACATTATTTAAGCCATCCAGTTGACAGTAAATCTTGTAAAAGCTCTATGTGACTACTGCAGAGAATATTCCAACCTTTTGATAAATGTTAAACATGGTAGATAAATAGCATAAAATGAGTCCACGCCCTAGAATTGACTCCATGAATAGAGATGCCCACTAACCAAAAGGATCAATTTTGGGTTTTGCTTGATTAAGTAATCAACTCTTATGGTGATTGATGCATCATAGATAAATCAGAAATGTATTGAATAATACATGAAGATGTATTTGCAAAGATGATTATTTTGATTTATAAATAGATGTTTTACCATAAATATATTATATATTTATTTTCTAATTTTTTAATATAGTTGTTGCAGTCCTTGAATTACCTGTGTGTATTTTAGTTCCTGGTTGGAAAGGGATGTTTAAAACAAAAACAAAAACAAATACAAAAACAAAAAAACCTGCTGCAAGAAATTTATTTGGAAATGCTCAAGTTATTGTATGCGTGCTACATCACACAATTCTAACAATAATTCTAAAATCAAGGCTTATTGTTCAATTGTGGAAAATAATTATTCATATTGAACTCTAATCTTGTTCCTTCACCCTATATGAGAGAGATTCAATTAAGAACATTGTCTGTTGATCCCTGTGATTTTGTGGTTCCCTCTTAGTGTTTTCTTTTTCTTTTTTAGTAGCAGGGATGACAAAGTTTACTATTAATTTGTAAATGTGAATAATATCTGTCTTAGTCAGGGTTTCTATTCCTGCACAAACGTCATGACCAAGAAGCAAGTTGGGGAGGAAAGGGTTTATTTGGCTTACATTTCCATACTGCTGTTGATCACCAAAGGATGCAGGACTGGAACTCAAGCGGGTCAGGGAGTAGTAGCTGATGGAGAAGCCATGGAGGGATGTTCTTTACTGGCTTGCTTCCCCTGGCTTGCTCAGTTCACTCTCTTATAGAACCCAAGACTACCAGCCCAGAGATGGCACCACCCACAAGGGAACCTCCCCCCTTGATCACTAATTGAGAAAATGCCTTACAGCTGCATCTCATGGAGGCATTTCCCCAACTGAAGCTCCTTTCTCTGTGATAACTCCAGCTGTGTCAAGTTGACACAAAGCTATCCAGTACAATATCTTATCTCCTTTGATGACTTAGTATTGCTTTTATGTTACCTTTGATATTTTTGTGGTATTTTGATTTTTTGTATGAGCTACACAAGGCTATTTTAATTCAAACATATATAACATTTAAATATATTCCTTCCTCATTCCAGTATTATTCTTCCCTTACTCACCCAGTCCTGATTGTATTAGTTCCCTTTGCTCTCACAGACATAGACAAACATTTTCAAAATAAGACTCTCATTGTTCAGGGAATAACAACAAACAACTCACTAACAAAACTTGGTGCCATTAAAAGTTTATGTCCAACAAAGAAAAAAAGTTGACTGAAGATAATACCTACAAGATGGGAGAAAAAAAAATCTCTACTAGGTATACATCTAACAGGAGGTCAATATTTAACTATAAGACAACAAAAAAATGGGTGCTGGAGAGGTGGCTCAGCAGTTTAGAGCACTGACTGCTTTTCCAGAGGTCCTGAGTTCATTTCCCTGCAACCACATGGTGGCTCACAATCAACTGTAATGGGATCTGTTGCCCTTTTCTGGTGTGTCTGAAAACAGCTACAGTGTTCTCATGCACCTAAAATAAATAAATAAATCTTTAAAAACAGTAAAAAAAAAAAACTAAATAAGAAATCAAATATCATAATCAATGGATATATCAATGGATTAATTAAATGAACAGACAATTCTGAAAAGAGGTAGTACAAGTGGCCAGTAAATATGTGAAGAATATTCAACCTCAGTAGCCATCAGAGAAGTTCACATGACAACTCTGAGACCCAACCTCATCCTAATCATAATGACAGTAATAAAAAAAAAATAACAAATACCACTAAGGATGCACATCAAATGGGACATTTAGACACTGTTAGTTAGAATGTCAACAGGTACAGTTTCTATGGAAATGAATATGGAAATTCCTAAAAAAAAAAAAAAAAAGATAGACCAATTATATGACCTAGTTGTTCCTCATCTTAGTATTTGCCCCATAGAGTCAATGTCAATGTATCAATTGTATATCAATGTTTATCAGAACAGTATTTACAAAAGATTTTATGGGACCAGCCTAGGCAACCAATAACATAGAAATGGCTAAGAAAAAATTGGTTTATATATACAATGAATTTGTCTCAGCTATGAAAATACCAGGAGCATTGTCATTTGTAGGAAAATGGGTGTAATTAGAGATATTCATATGAAATGAATTCACTCTCTGAAGGACAGATATTATTTATAAGTGCTAGATGTTAGATACATAATAATATGTAAGTGTCAATGATTTGATAATACAAGCAAAATGTTCTTGTTTCTTGAAAATAGAGAAACAATTGAGTTAATAGACTGAAGGGAAATAGATAGTCCTGAATAGTAACCATTCTAATATTCAGTCTCTGTGGTGAGTCTATAAACAGTGAGCATCACTTCATGATGTTCTGGTGTATTCCTCATTAGATAAATGGTGCTTGATATTTCAGATAATAAGGGATTTACTTAACGAAGAACTCAAATATAAGTTTCTGCTTTTAAACTTTATATGACCCAGCACAGAGGAATGCCAGGGCCAGGAAGTGAGAGTGGTGGGGTAGGGGAGCATGGACGGGGGAGGGTATAGGGAACTTTAGGGATAGCATTTGAAATGTAAATAAAGAAAATATCTAATAGAAAAAAATAAAAAATAAAAAATTTTAAAATGTGAAAAAAATAGTTTCTGCTTTTACTGTCAAAATGATTTTAGGAACACAGTTAAAGAGGTAGCTCAGCTTTGAAGAGTGTTTTGTTGAAAACAGATGTTCTGTTCTCAGTGCCTTCATTGTGCGGCTCACAACTGCACCTAGTTCCACTTCCAGGTCATTTGATAAGTTTTTGGCATCTGCAGACACTTGAATTCATGTGCATACACCCCTAAGGAGATGCACACATAAACATAAGGTCCAAAATAATTTTTAAAAGAATCACTAGGCCGGGCGTGGTGGCACACACCTTTAATCCCAGCACTTGGGAGGCAGAGGCAGGTGAATTTCTGAGTTCAAGGCCAGTCTGGTCTACAGAGTGAGTTCCAGGACAGCCAGGGCTACACAGAGAAACCCTGTCTTTACAAAAAAAAAAAATTACTTTTCCCGCGTTTTGTAGAAAGAATTATGTGTATAAACTAGGAGTTACTTCATCTTCATTAAAAATAGAACTCTATTGTTTTTTCTGCTTGATAACTTGGTAACATCAGTTACTTTTTTATTCTCTGTGTTTGTGAGTTCATGTCTAAATATACACACAGTATGGATACTTGTGAAGAATAGAGATCAACATCATGTATTTTCACTCAGGATCTAGCTACCTTAGTTTTGAAGAAAGGGTTCCTACTGGTATCTGGGGCTTAGTGATTATGCTTGCCTATATGGCCAGTGAGAATTAGGGATAACTCTGTGCTTACAAGGTGAGACCACTGCTCCTGGATTTTTTTTTATTAACCTGGAAGCAAGCGATAAAATGTAGTTCCCCGGGCTTATATGGTATGACAAGTGTGGTGTATAAACAACAGTGTTCCTCATAGGGTCATATATTTGAAGGTACAGTTGTCAAAGTGTAGCACTATTTGATAAGGACTAGGAAACATGGCCTTGTTGGAGATGTGGCATTGTTGAAGAATGTATGCCATCAGGAGTGGGCTTTGAGGTTTACAAGCTCACATAGGCTGGGTGTCTTACTCTATCTCTTGGTAGATCAGATTGAAGCGCTCTGCTACTGCTCTAGTCCCAAGCATGCGCCATACTCCCTGACTTGATGATAATGAACTAAGCATCTGAATTGTAAGCAATCTCACTATTAAATTATTAATTTTTAATTGTTGCCTTGGTCATGCCGTTGGTGTACAGCAATCAATCAGTGACTAACACAGTTAGCCTTTATTGTCTATTTTCTTAGGCAATTTTCTGATTTCTCTATCCCTGCAAGTAATAACTACATATAAATGTGTACTGAAGAGATAGATTCTGTTTATTATATTACATATATGAGAACACTCTGGTTGTGAAAGCCATTTTTGAATTCCAGTCACCTTGTTTTTATCAATTTCAAAATGTCTACTCTAGAACAGACTAACTACTAGTTGTATTTGGTTGGTACTGGCTGCCTAGTTAAAGAGATATGTGAAATTTCATCTCTGGGCTTTTCGTCAGCGTGCTCAGCTATTTTCTAAATGTGTTAACCTACCTGCCACTTAATTTAATGGTACAGAATTTGAGCAGAAATATACATTGCACCATTACCAGAGGGATATCCAAGAGAGGCTTATTCAGCCATTTCAGTGAAGACCATGGGGTTTGTTCTCATGAGCTCATTGATACCCTGTCTTCTACCAAGCCTGAATTTTTTCCTCTAAGATTGATAGAATGAAGAAAGAAGTGCTATGAGATACGAGAGTGAACAGAAACAATCACATTTGGCTCCATGGCTAATGAGTGAAATTTGGGTCCTTTCAAAGGGTGCCTTGGTAGTTTGATTTTATTCTTCACATACATTTATCCATGAAATGCATGAGCAAGAAAAGCAGCCTCCTTTGATATATACTTTAAAAATTTAAATGTATAGAGTTTTAGACTTATAGAATTAAGTGTCACTCAGAAAGGAACAGTGGGGTTTTTGAAGATCAGTGGCAAAGCAAAGTGGACAGAGAAAAACCCAAGTGGTATTAACATTGTCCAGAGAAATATAGACAACTGAGGAAAGCTGGCATTGGGCAAGGTCGTCTTTCTCAGGGAAGAGCACACTAATTGGTTATCCAGTGCCAAAATGTCATCCCTAAAACCATACATACAAGTAACATTATACAGACTGAATAGGTTATACTTAGGATTATATATTTAAGTAATATATATATATCTATATTTATATCTATATATATGCATATCTATGTAATATATCTATATAACATCTATATACATACATTCAATAACAATTAATGATAAAAGAGGACATAAAGTTGAAAGAGACCAGAGACAGGTTTGTTAGAAAGTTTGTGGGGAGGAAAGGAAAGGGGCAAAGGTTGTAATTGTATTATAATCTCAAAAATAAAATACAAATATTAAAATAGAACAATACAAAACAACAATGGAGGTCATTGGCCATTATTCATCAAAAGATCAATGGTGAAGTTAGAACTAGAATCCACATATCTTGTGCATACTTTTGCTTTTATCTTTAAATTTTTTAGTAGTCCCATACAAGTAAGCATTTTTTTTGCTTAATTTTGATATTTTTACACTCAAACATTTATCAGAGGTTGATGTTCTCTTGAAGAGTCGGTACATACAGGAAATGTATCATTTTGACTTGCTACTTTGATTTGAATTTCTAACCATGAAAACAAATGTTTAAAATATTTAGTGAAAATTGAGCTTCAAAACACATTCATTTATCTCATAAATAGTGAGATTTGACTGCTGGGAAAGATGCGAGGCTCCTGATGTACTCATCAATGAAGCTATGCTAACACTGTGGCTAAATAGAAAACACTAATCTTTCACATACATATGTAACAAAAACATCATCAGAAAAAATCTATAATGCAAGCTACTTTTTTAGTTACAAAATCTATATTAATTCAAAATGCTTTTTTATTTCCTTTACTTTTACTATTTTTAATTAATGTCTGCAGTATGAGCAGAATAATATCTTTAATATTATATTCTCTTATCTTTCTCTGTCTTATTTTATATAATGATTTTGTCTATGAGTTTGAATTAGACATGGATTTGATTCATTAGTAGCACATGCCTAATGGCCAGAATCTAAATTATATTGCTGCTGGGTTGAATTATTGTAAACAAGATTGTGCCAAATGTCGATTGATTATTCTAGGGCAGTGAATATATTTAAAAAGAGAAATTTGCAGTTGGTTTGCAGGTCTTTTTGGTCTTTGGTTAATGTAGATTAATTTCTCTAAAGATACTAATTATGAAAATACAGTATCCTCTGACTAACACAAAGTTGTAACTTGGATACATTATGTTGTTTTAATTTTCACAAAGAATTACATAGAGTAACTGAAATTTTATGTAAACAGGCCAATTCTATTTTTTTCTTCTAATGAAGTCTGAACCATCACTGGCTATGTCCTCTGTCCAAAATAAATAAACAAATCTAACCAACTATTATTTATTATTTTTAAATATTTTCTTCCTTTGGTGGAAATTTTTAATAACTTGTAATAAAATTCATACCTTTAGAAAACATTCTTTTCTTTTAAATCACACATACAAAGCATATCATTTTTCTAAGTGTTGGAATGTGTTATTAATTATTAAGTTTTAATTTCATAGTGTTTGTATTTAACATTTAGCTGAATACTGCTGGTATTATAGTGATCATAGAATTCTTTGTAATATCATCTGAAGACTATAAGAAACAAAGCAATTTTTTATAATATACACACATTTTACTCACACAGTCTATCATCTAGTATATCCACTTTTCCCTCCATCTCTCTGCCCACCACAGGTTTCACTTAGTCAACTTTCTCTTACCCATTTCTGTTTCCCAATCTTCTCTGCTGAATACTGGACTTGTTAGAATTCTTTATCATTTAGTGACATTATCTTTTATAAGAACTGGCAAAGATTTTAAACCCCGCTACAGATTTTGCCTTTAAAGTTGCTTGGCTTCTAAAAAATTAGTATTATAATATGGAAACTTTCAGACTCTGAGAACAAAGGAAATTATGCGGCATTGTATGTTTCTTGTCATCATGGTGGGATTCCAATAACATAGTTTAGTTTCTGTACGTATTACATGAGAGTATCTAGGGAAAATTGGTTGAGGAAGTCATGTTTAACAAAATGTTATAGACTTATTTAGTTTGTATCCAGTGGAACATCTTTCTAACTTGTTATATCTTCTTCATTTTCTTTCTTCAGTGACTTGAAGTTCTTGTCATACAGGTCTTTATTTCAAAATGAAGTAGTGTGGATTATCAGGCACACAGTTAGAAAGTGGCACATAAGCAGAGCTTTATGGACCAGTTATAAAAGGCTGCACCTGGCCATGAATTATGATATTGCTTCTTCCAATTTTATCTACTTTTGAATCTTATACCTTTTTTATTTTAGTTAGGCATAAAGATTTGTTGATTTTGATTTTATTTTCAAAATACTCTTTAAAAAAACAACACTTTTCATTGGATTTCTGCCTTCAATTGCCCATGAGTCTTTTATGATCTTTTATTCTTTTCATATTTGGACCTTTTGTGATTTCTTTGAGTATAGCATTACATTATTTGATGTCTATTTAGTTGAAATCTTCCATTATTCTCACTGTTGATATAGTTGTATCTAAATTTTCTTTCTTTTTAATTTTAACTTACTATTTTCTGTTACTCATTGATTGTACATGAGCATCCTGTTTTTATTTTATGATATGCAAATTTTCTAGATTTATTTTATTATAGTATTCCAGCTATACGACTGCTGTTAGAATATATTTTTCTTATTATTTCAGTATTGTTCAGTTGGCTACCCGTTGTTTTGTGACTTAATATTTATTCTATGCAATGCTTATATAAACTTGAAAATAACATGTATTCTGAGATTTTGATGATGTTCATCAGGGCTAATCAGTCTATTGTAGGATTGGCTATTTCCTAAGCAAGTGAAGTACCAGTGAACTATGCTCATAACTAGATTTAGTACAATTTGCATATGTCTTCCTTAATATATCAGGGAATTGGGGGTGAATGTGGGACGAATGTATGTCGCATCCCCTCTCGACTTGCAAGGAAGACACAACCACCAGTTCTTCTAACAGCAGTTTATTCGGCAAGCTTCATTCTTCAAGTCCCCCCAGTCCCGGGATACAAGCCCTTTTATACTCTCATATCCACTCCAATCGTGGCAGGCCACGTCACCTCACCAGGCGCGCGGCCTCAGCCAACCAGAAGAGCAGGAACATACCTCCAAATATGGACCTGTTTACCACAAGCTCCATAGCCAACATGTGCCATCTTTTAAGGGGCAGCTTCGGGTAGCCCAGGGGAGGGGCCGTGGTCCCCTACAAATGTAGAACTTTATGTTTTTATAAGACTGTATCTTATGTTGACAGTGGATAAAAGAATGCTTATCTACCAGCACTGGACCAATACAGATGTAGGTATAGCCAAGCACTGGACTGAGCTGGGTCCCCAATGGAAGAGCTAGGGGAAGGGAGCTAGGGACTGTCTCAAACAAACAAGCCAAATCAACCAAATGAAAAGCACAAAACAAGATTAAATTCAATGAATAATGGAAAGTTGTATAGAAAAATCATTGGATACAGTTTAAAATTTATACTTTTGCTGATGGTATATGCCCAGTGGTTTGTGTGGTTCTCTACCTATGAGTTGCAATCCTTTTCTGGGTCACATATCAGATCGTTAACATCATGTATCATAACAGTAGCAAATTTGGCAGTTAGGAGGTATCAACAAAATGGTGTTATGATTGGGGGTCACCACAACAGGGGACCTGTATTAAAGCATGGCAGTATTAAGAAGATTGAAAACCCCTGGTGGATACTTGTTCCTGGACTGTATGAGTAATTCTTTTTCTTCTCAAGTGTGGCGCAGGATCACTACAAGACATGGATCTTAGCAATATGGGTTCTAGCATCTGTGACATACATTTTGGTTTATTCTGGGTCCTGAGACTCAGTTCAGGGAACCAGAAGAGTAGGAAAGTCGAATGGAGAGAAGGATGAGGAAGTGCTTCCTGGGCTGTCTGGAAGCCTTGCTGTGGCTTCCAGCATGTCCAGGATGTTATTTCAGGCATTCATGTTGGCTCTGCACTCTCTGAGTTTCATATTCATGTAGAAAAGGGCCTGAGAAGGTCAATCTGTTCTTTTATCATTAATTAGCACCTTAGAGGGATTGTTTAGTTATCACTTAAAATCAAAGAGACTTTGGTAAGCAAAAGACAAAATTTTAAAGGGATATGAGGCCTTAATATTAACAAAAACTTTAGAAACTTTTACTGTTCTGATAGCCCTTCCTGTGGAATATGGTCAGATGATCTTGAATAATTTAAATTGCAGGGAGTATAATTACACATCTGAATTATTTTAGAGTAAATAGACCAATACAAATATTGTTTGTCAGAGCCCTGTTCATTCTTTGTAAACCTCAAAGCCAACTGGTAAAAGGCCACGTTTTCTCTTTGAGTAGCCTAACTCTGGCAACCTTTTAAAAATCTACCAGCACCACCTAGATATATCAAAAGACTGTACAGATGAGAAAAAATGAGCTTTGCATGGAAAATGAGTGAAGATGGGTTCTTGATCTGCTCTACTTTCCAATCCCATTGAAAAAAACCAAAGGATGTGTATTAGTAATGAAAATGAATAAGGAACCCAGATCTGGAAGAACAGAGACAGAGACAGATGAAACGGAGACAGCAGGCTGTGTGTTTTGGTCATTAATCCTGAATGTTAGGGGCATGGTTTCTAAACCTCGCTTTGTGTTATGAAATTTTCATAACCATTGAAATTAGGTACTTACTATACCTAAAAGAACTTCTTAACTCTGCAAAGCTATAATTACAAATATGTTAAATACATTTACTATTGACAATGTCAAGTTTCCATTTATGACCAAACATACTGTGTCCCCCATATAATTCTCTCTTTTCCTCTCTCCTCTCTCCCCTCTCTGTCTCTCTCTCTGTCTCTGTCTCTGTCTCTGTCTCTGTCTCTGTCTCTGTCTCTCTCTCTCTCTCTCCCTCCCTCACATCAAGAGTTTTCTTTCTTTTTCTCAAAGAGTTACACATTTCTATTTTTTCTGTGAGAAGCAGAGGGTACATATTTGTGGTCATATAGCTTCCCTGTGATAATCGTTTGTAGAAAAGTCAAATGTCCACTCAATCATTGATTGATTCAATGGCTCCTATGGCCAGCTTTTCTATGGAGAAGAAACTGCAGGGTATGATGGGAACAAGTCAGCACTGGACCTCTTCATCTAGTTTCCTTCAGTTTGACATTAGAGGGCACTTATTTTTAAATTATATATTTTCCCTAAACTTTCAATTTACAGTATAATTACACAATTTCCCTCTCCTTCTTCCTTCTCCCTCCAGAGCAAACTGTCCTATGTATCTCTTCAAACTCGTGGCCATTTTTTTTAATTATACACACACACACACACACACACACACACACACACACACACACACACACACAGAGAGAGAGAGAGAGAG
>NC_034602.1:74828890-74847079 GCF_900095145.1 Mus pahari | reverse complement strand
AGAGAGAGAGAGAGAGAGAGAGAGAGAGAGAGAGAGAGAGAGAGAGAGAGAGAGAGAGAGAGCTAAATACCTCAGTACAACTTGCTTAGTTTGTATAATGTTAACTGCATTTTTATTTTCAGAGGTGGCCGTTTGGTATTGGATAACCTACTGACTTACTGATGTGCTGTTTTCTGGAGATGAGAAAGCAAACAGAAAGGCAAAATAAAGGGCAATTTTATAAACTTCTATTTATCTTGAGCTTATATATTTGAGATCTTTTAACACAATAAATTTATTTACTCATGATATAGAGAAGCAGACAAATGCAGAACATTGTAAACGTCTTTCTACTTGCATTAATGTGTTATATCTCCACTAGAAATGTACTTTAAGCTATCATTCTCAAAAAATTTGCTGTAGGGAATCTATAGAAAAACAAGATCTGTCAATTGCTGATATTTATGATCAACTTTAAACAAGCATCATGACAATGTAAAGAAGAGCTTATACTTCCCTATGCCACAGGGATGATCTACACCTGTTATTATCTAAAGTCAAATGGCTTCTAGAATATTATGCTGAGTGAGCGTTACCACTGGAGACAACATAGAGACAAATGTCCACATCAAACCTTTAAGTGCTGTCGGATGCACTAAAGATCTTTCCCACATCTTGGTATATGAGCCAAGCTCACATATATTTACCTCCATTTAATGAGCTTAGAGTCCTGCCACAAGATTAGTTTAAAGTATGAAATAGTTAGAGGAGATACAATTAATATCGACATTTAATATGAATATCAGCAAGATGCAGAAAGAGATAGAGGAGGAGAACAGAGGAGGATAACAAAGAAAAACAAAATACATGTGAAATGCCCCAATAAAACCCATTACTTTATATTATAACTAAAAATCCCCTAATACTGTAGATAATTAAAATTCTATAATCATTTGCACCTCAAAGCTCAAAAAGTTGTAGAAATACATTTTTGGAATTCAAACCAATATCAAATTCCTGTAAACTATCATATTAGGACTTATCATTTTCTAAGGAAACATGATGAAATTATATGCTTATTAATCCAGAAATTGTAAATTAAACACTAAGCTATCCAAATATACAAGCAGAACAATTATAAGAGTAAAATTACACACACACACACACACACACACACACACATATATATATATATATATATATATATATATATATATATATATATATACATATAAGCATATACACAGTTCACCTAAATTATTCTCAAAAATCCTATTAGAACAACTGAAAATTTCTTATGCAGTTCACATGCTAAAGAGATGAATTAGCATTGCTTGGCTTGAAACGCAACAGCATAATTCAGGAGAATTGGGGCTTTTAGAAGTGACATAAATCAATGAACGTACTTACTTAGGATTATCTATGGGCAGGAAACAATCAATGAGTTTGGTGGAATTGTTTTTTGAAAGCACAGCACCTTTCTTAATTTATACTATAATATCAGTGTCTTTGATAAAGGAGATTTTAGAGAATGCATTCTGCTCTCATCTTTTTGCAGCTGAGAGAAGAGAAAATAGCCAACAATTATTCCATTTCTAGACCTAAAATGTGTAAGGTGCAGAAAGACTTCAATAAAAGTCTTTGTTAAATCTATCCTTCTTTCGTCTAAGTCTTTTCTTGTTAGATGATTTTTTTTTTAACAGAAAATTGATTTTGGCTGACCTTGTTGTAGAGTTAGGCCACTAAAAGTGGGTTCCTGGGGGGTTACAGGATTCCCACAGAGGAAAGGAGGATTAAAAGAAAAAATATCCCCTGCCAGGACAAAACACTGCAATATCAGCGTGTCCTATTTGACCCCTTGATATTTGACAGTTATTGCTGACTTCTAGAGTTTTCCTCTATTCTCATATTTAATCATCCTCTGCTCCCCTCAAGCCCCTTTAACTCACATATGTATATATCTGTGTGTTTTTGTGTTCAGACACACATGGGATAATAGTTCACTCAATCCTCAGATTATCCTCTAACATTTATAAGGAAATTCAGCTCATGGGTTACCTGACCAAAGTCAGGAAATTAATTATTGGATCTTATGAAAAAATTATTGGATATTCCAACCAAATCAGAAACCCTGTTAGGAAAATTCTAAAAGTAATTCTTGGGCTTTCTGATCAAAATCAGAAAGCTAGAAAAAAATTCTAAAAGAGCTGTGTTCACCCTTTAGACAGCCTTTTCTGGATAGCTGCTAAAAGCATTCCAAAAGAGCTGTGTCTACTCTCTAAGTAATTCTTGGGATTTCAGCAAACCTGTTAGAAAAATTCTTGAGCTGTTTTCACTCCAAAGAGATCTTCAGAAAGCTCAGCTTTTGCTAGAGGAAAACATTCTAAAAATGAAGTGCTATTGCTTTCTGCTAGCTCATCTTTTGCACACCATAAGTTCAGTCTTTTATTTTACGTATCCACGTTCTCTTTAATATTGAAGAAGAATTCAGAGGTCTACCTGCCTCTGTTACACACAGATGTTAAGCTAGCCTAGTGGGACTCTAGCCTGAAATGACCATGTCTACCACATCTGGGCCTAGACTTGCTGTTTTTCAAGCTGACCTTGAACTCAGGAATCTGCTTGCTTTCGTATCTTTCTGACAAGCTGGCTCATAGTGTAGCTGCCTCTGTTCCTTTACTTTACATCTGCACCTCTCCTTATACAGTTCATATGGCATTGTTACTTTTTACATAGTTGAAAATTTATATATTTTCAAACTCATGTTTTTAGAGTTCTTTTCCACATCCCGAAGGGCTGTCCTGTAGGTCCCAACCTTTACCACTTTGGTTAAGATATTAGCCACACCTTGCCTCCTAGACTCACGCTATTTCTGATTATTATTGAGTCATGAACATTAGCAAGGAGAGCATTCTTTGATGGAATGTAACAATAGGTACATTAGTATATAAACAAGCCTTATGCCCATGTCAACCACTGACACTAGTGGAGGCCCAAGTCCCAGGGTCAGGATCCATGCCATTTTGTCCCCACTAAGGCCATGCCAGACCTGGCAATTATGATAGTACTTTTTAAAACTAGTTGTAAACATTTTATATAATTTTTATAAATTCTATTATTAATCTTCTTGATATTTTTTGTGGGTGCATTATTTTTTATTAGATATTTTCTTTATTGTCATTTCAAATGTTATCCCCTTTCCTAGTTTCCTCCCCGAAAATCCCCTATCCCCTCTCCTCTTGCCTTGCTCCTCAACCTACCCACTCCTGCTTCCTGATCCTGGCATTCCACTATACTGGGGCATAGAACCTTCACAAGACCAAGGGCCTCTCCTCATCCCATTGATGACCAACTAGGCTATCCTCTGCTACATATGCAGCTAGAGCCATGAGTCCCACCATGTATTTTCTTTGATTGGTGGTTTAGTCCCAGGGAGCTCTGGGGTTACTGGTTAGTTCATATTGTTGTTCCTCCTATGAGGCTGCAAACCCCTTCGGTTCTTTCGATACTTTCTCTAGCTGCTTCATTGGGAACCCTGTGCTCTGTCCAATGGATGACTGTGAGTGTCCACTTAGCTTTATCTACTACCTGAATCTTGTACTTCTAACCACAACAGGAGTTAAAGGTCTGAATTTGTGTTTTATTAAATAATTCTCTGATGTATAAGGTTATTTCTGTAGATGACTGCTAAGGCCTTCTTATGCTCTGGATGTTCTCTAATCTCAATGGGTTTAATATCATTTTCATAGTTTTATATGTGGTATGTAAAGATACAAATGGACATGATTAGACAACTTCTAGGAAAAACCATAGCTACTAGAACATTGTTGAGATTGAGAATATATTTAAATTAAGGGTAAAGTGTTTCTCTTTTGCGAAATCCTATATAAAAATTGACTTAGACAATTATTGATACTCTATCATTAGTCAAATTGGTCGATATAATTCAAGCATGACTATAATTAAGGATAAATGTTAAGTTTAAGGAATCCTTGCTGGTCCATAGTCTTCATCATAGAGTCATCTGCTACAGGTGAGACATAAGAAACATTTGAAAAATTTGAAGAAGCTAGGTAATATTTTGGTAGAAACAATGTAACATATAAATCTGCTCTCACTTTTCTACTTCAAAACAGATTGTAAATCACAGGGAAGTGTAGTCCATTTGTATTTAGCTTTTTTCTACACATGCCAATTCATTCTTTTATTAGTACTTAAAAATTTTGCTTTGAATTTTAAGATGGTTTAAAGTATTTTCTTTAATTGTTCATGAACACACCATTTTGCCACTTATGCTTTCTAGCTCTAGGATAAGTATTATGATCACTTTCTTATCTAAATTTTCCTTCTGTGAATAAGGGAATCATCTGTGTATTTAAGTTCGAGGCCTTGGATCCCTGACAGTATCTGAAATATTTTTTATAATGTCAGAAAGCTCAAAGTCATCTTCATAATCTATCTATTCTGAGTTTCCTTTTCCTTTACACTCTGATTTTTCTTCTGAGTAAGTGTTTCAAAGGCTATGTGATGTGTGATATTGCCACAGATTGAATGGAGAAGCAAATCTGAGAATCCAGCTGTCTTCTATTAAGCCAAACACCAAAGGAACTCTGTGAACGTAAAACAAAATCACTTCTCTTACTAATTTCTGTTTGCTTTGGAAGAAATACACAGTTTTGTTTCATTAAAGTATGTTATTTATACCAACACATATTAAATTTGTTTTATTTATATTATTTTTATGGGTATCTAAATAAATATTTCATTTAATATGCAGTTTTAATAGTTAGCTGGCTAAATATTCATAGTGCTAACACATATTGGATTCATTTGTTTATGTTTTTTATGTGGCTTTCTAAATAAATTTATCTATTCATATGCAGTTTTCAAGGAGGACAGGGTAAATACAGGCAAATCTATGCCCCTTTGAACAGTCAGTAACTAAGTACATAGGGCTTCTTAGACTGGAATTTTACGTCAACTTCTTAGACTTATTTTTCTTTCCTTTTCATTTAAAGTGCCAGTTTGAGTTTCCTTCACTTTCTGGTTTTGGAGTCACTTAATATTTTTCGATGTTTTAAAACCTGCAACTTAGTAATCTGCATATTTCATAAATATTAAATGACCAGCTGTTTTCTCAGAACTTATAATTGTAAATAAAAATAACTTTCTTTTTAATAAAGAGAAAATAGTTTTAATAAAAAAATCAGTGATATTGTAAAATTCAACTATGGCAAGTGACTGAGGAAAATGATACATTTTCTTTCTTACTGTGATATTTTGATTTGATCTTAGAGAAAAGAATGGGGAATCGTCTCCTGGGAAATTATATTGGAAATGAAATGTGAAGTATGCATCAGTGTTCATGTTAGGGTGACTGAAAGAATATTATAGATTGGGAAGACAGCATATGGGAAGTTCCTTTGAAAGAAGAATGCATGGAGCAGGGGGAGTGGGCGTGCAGGATGAATGACAGCAGTAATAACGGGTGATTCAAATCAGTACAAGAGGCACAAGTGAAAATATAAGCAATGACCAAGCTATAGAAGGCTAGATACACATGCTAAAGAATCTTGCCTTGTTTTCAGGAGTGGCATGATGTATTGCAGATGTATCATGGCAGAAAGGAATAAACAGGACTCCTTGGTATAATGTTATGATTTAATTTGTATGCACATAAGTGAGCTCAGCTGTGCAATGATGCCATTTAATTACAATGACAGCTTTCAAGAAATGGAAAGATGTAAGGACACAATGACTGTACCTTATTGATGGATAATGTGTAAATATGTATTAAAAGCATATGTGCCATTCATACAGCTAAACAATATTTTACAAATTAGGAAATGAATTTTCTTCTGAGAGGGTTGTTAGACAGTAGGACTTAGTTTGAGGGAGAAGGTTACAGAGCTCTTCAAAGAGCCTATCTTTTCCTTGTTCTTTTCTTTTCTGGCTAAGTGTACTAAGTTGGGGAGCTGGGGAAACGGAAAACACTTGAGGAAGGAGAAACGGGTCAGAACACTTTGTTTAAAATTGATTTTTTTCAATTATAATATTTAAGAAGAGTAGACTCTACAGGTTAGTTTATATGTTTACATATTAGTGCCACATTATGATTTTGTTCTTGATATGACCATTATGTAGTATGATATGATGCAGATGTTACTTCTGTTTTTCGATGGTTCATGGTTATAAGTCTGTAGCCACTGAGGAACTCTCACTTCATACTGAATACTTTAAAATATTTTAGGCATGCTAGCTCTTTAAAAGTTATAGTTTCCTAGAAGGTAAAAGAGCAAGGATGTTTCTGATTATATGCTATTTATTTGTTTTAAGGAGTTGTTTTTATTATTTTTATTTTTTACTAGCTATCCTTTTATTATTATTTCTTAGTTGGATATTTTATTTATTTGCATTTCAAATGTTATCCCCCTTTCCCAGTTTTCCCTCTGCAAACCCCCTATCCCATCCCCCCTTACCCTGTTTCTATGAGGGTGCTCTCTTACCCATCTACCGACTCCCACCTCCCTGCCCTAGCATTCCTCTACACTGGAGCATCAAGCCTTCATGGGACCAAGGGCCTCCCTCCAATTGATGCCAGAGAAGGCCCTTCAGTTCCTTTAGTCCATTCACTCACTCCTCCATTGTAGGCCCTGTGCTCAGTCAGATTGTTGGATTCAAGCCTCCACATCTGTATGTGTCAGGATCTGGCAGAGCCTCTCAAGAGACAGCTGTAGCAGGCTCCTGTCAGCAAACTCTTCTTGGCATCCACAATAGTGTCTGGGTTTGGTGTCTACATGTGGGATGGATCCCCAGTCTCTAGATGGCCTTTCTTTCAGTTTCTGCTCTACTCTTTGTCCCCATATTTCCTTTAGACAGGGGCAATTCTGGGTTAAAATTTTGGAACTGGGTGGTTGGCCCCATCCCTAAACTGGGGGACTAGGGGCATACCTAACCTCTGAATATGAATCAACAGGTTCTCCCTCCCCTTTGTGGAGTATTTCAGCTAATGTCATCCCCATGGGGTCCTGTGAGGCTCTTGCTTTCCTGGCATCTGGGACTTTCTGGTTGCTACCCCACATTCTACATCCCTCATTGATACACACCCTGTTCAATTTCCTGACCCTCTGTACATCTCATCCATCTCCTCCCATACCTGAGTCTTCCCCTCTTTCTCTCTCCCCCTCTTCTCTTCCTCCCAAGTCCCTCCCACCCTCTACTTCCCTTGATTATTTTGTTCCCCCTTCTAAGTAGGACTGAAGCACCCACTCTCTGGTCTTCCTTTCTCTTGAGATCTGTGTGGTCTGTGAGTTGTATCATGGGTATTCCATGCTCTTTGCCTAATATCCATTTATCAGTGAGTACATACCATGTGTGGTCTTTTGTGAATGCGTTTCCTCACTCAGGCTGATATTTTCTAGATACATCCATTTGCCTGCAAATTTCATAAAGTCATTGTTGTTAATAAACAATGAAGAGTATTCCATTGTGTAAATATACCACATTTTTTTGTATCCATTCCTCTGTTGGGGGGCATCTGTGTTGTTTTCAGTTTCTAGCTATTATAATTAACGCTGCTATGAATATAGTGGAGCATGTGCCCTTATTACATGTTGGAATATCTTCTGGGTATATGCCCAGTAGTGGTGTAGCTGGGCTTGCTGTGGTGGGAGAATTGGGTTCTGATGATGCCAAGTAGCCTTGGTTTCTCTTGCTTATGTTCTTGCCCTTGCCTCTTGTCATCTGATTATATCTGGTGTTAGCTGGTCATGCTGTCTCTGACCGTAGCTTGTCCATCCTGTAAGCCTGTGTGTCAGCACTCCTTGGAGACCAGTTCTCTCCTGGAGGAATTTGGGTATGGAGAGCTTGGCACAGGGTCAGTTTAGGGGCTCACGCTGAAACAAAAAGGATCCTGTCCAGGCTGTTCTTTGGTTCCTGTGTTCTGATGTCTCTGTGAGGATCCCTCTTGGACCAGAAATTTGAGCAAAAGTGGTGGTCTTACCTGTGCTCACAGGTGAGTCCCCACTCCTGAGAGACCAGCTTTCTCTGGGCAAGACCTGGGTATGAAGAGCTATGACACAGGGTCAGCTGCAGCACAGATGGAAACTACCAGAAGGATCCTATCTGAGTCTGCTCCTCGGTTCTGTGCCCTGAGTGCTCTGGGTGGGTCCCTCAGAGCAGAAGGGGTGGTCCTACCTGTGCTCATAGGTGTGTCAACACTCTTGGAAGACCAGATCTCTCCTGGTGGTACCCAGGTATGGAGAGCCATGGCACAGGGTCGGCTCAGGGTGTAGAAGGAAACTGGAAGTTTAAAGGAGTGCTTTTGACTTAAAATTGCACATGTTCTGTCAGACATAGAAGAGCCAGTAAGAGCACTTATTTTAATTTCATCAATTTTGTATAAAACAGGGAATTTATATATAGCTTTATAATCTTTACTTATTCAGGTAACTGTGTTAACCCGAACAACTGCCAGGAGCCTTTGTCTGTCATAATTTGTAGTTGTAAATGGATGGAAGCAAAAATATTGTCACAAGCAGTAGGCCACAATTGTTGACTTTTCCTTTGCAGTAAATGAAGTAAAGCATTATTTTTTAGGGGAAGATGAAAGTACCTGCAAAGGCCATTTAGAACTGAACTCCTCTGCATGAAGGCCATTCACCCCAAGTCTATCAATCATATATGGCTATCAGCCAATCTTTGTAGGCTGTAATTTCTCTAGCAAAGGGTAAGGCAGTGCAGCTATCTTCTGCTTTGATGAAACTTTTATGAAGGAAAATTTATACTAGTTGTATCTGATGCTCAGTTGGGAGCTGATTAAATGATTTATATTTTGCCTGATTAGAAAACCAGTCAGATTAAAACTCTGGCAATTCCCTTTCAGAGTGCGCATCCTTGTCTTCAGGTCATTGCTGAGCAAAATTCTCAATGAGGTTCAAGGAGAGCTCAGTGGATCTTAACTTTCCCCGCAAAAGGCTTTAGTTATGTGGCTGGATGAGTCTTTTTAGGAGCAATGTCTCTGAAAACTGCCATTTTCCTTCATATACATCCCTGCCAAATAAGATATCAATTTAGAGTTGTTTTGGAGTTGCAAGAGACAGGACACATACTGATTTTCTTAAATATCTTCCAGAAGTCTTATTTGTCAATTGCAAGGTACACATGACTTCAGATTAGGATCAAGGACCTCCACATAAAACCAGATACACTGAAACTAATAGAGGAGAGAGTGGGGAAGAGCCTTGAACACATAGGAACAGGGGGAAATTTCCTGAACAGAACACCAATAGATTATGTTCTAAGAGCAACAATATGACAAATGGGACCTGTCAGTCAAAGGTCACTGTCAATAGAACAAAACAGCAAACAACAGATTGGGAAAAGATCTTTACCAATCCTAGATACAATAGAGGGTTAATATACAATATATACAAAGAACTCAAGACGTTAGACTCCAGAGAACCAAATAACCCTATTAAAAATGGGGCACAGAGCTACACAAAGAATTCTCAACTGAGGAATATTAAATTGCCAAGAAGCACCTAGAGAAATGTTCAACATTCTTAGTGGACAGGTAAGTGAAAATCAAAACAATGCTGAGACTCCTCCTCATACTAATAAGAGTGGCTAAGATCAAAAGCTCAGGTGACCGCAGATGCTGGTAAGGATGTGGAAAAAGAACACTCCTCCATTGCTGGTGGGATTGCAAGCTGGTCCTACTACTCTGCAAACCAGTCTGGTTGTTCCTCAGAAAATTGGACATAGTACTACCTGAGGACCCAGCTATACCACTTCTGGGCATATATCCAGAAGATGCTCCAACATATAACAAGGACACATGCTCCACTATGTTCATAGCAGACTTATTTATAATAGCCAGAAGCTGGAAAGAACCTACATGTCCTTCAAAAGAGGAATAGATACAGAAATTGTGGTACATTTACACCGTGGAATACTACTTAGTTATTAAAAATGATGACTTCATGAAATTCTCAGGCAAATAGATAAAACTAGAAAATATCTTCCTGAGTGAGGTAACACAATAAAAAAATACCACACATGGTATGCACTCACTGATAAGTGGATATTAGCCCAAAAGCTCAGGATATCAAAGATACAACTCATAGACCATATGAAGCTCAAGAAGAAGGAAGACCAAAGTGTGGATGCTTCAGTCCTCCTTAGAAGGGGAAACAAAATAGTCATGGGAGGAAATAGAGCGACAGTGTTGAACAGAATCTGAAAAAAAGAAGCCATTCAGAGCCTGACCCACCTGGGGATCCATCCCATATACAGATCTCAAACCCAGACACTATTGCAGGTTCCAAGAAGCACTTGCTGACAGGAGCTCGATATAGCTGTCTTCTGAGAGGCTTTGCTAGAGCCTGACAAATACAGATGCAGATGCTCTCAGCCAAACCCTGGACTGAGCATGGGGTCCCCAATGGAGGAGTTAGAGAAAGGACTGAAGAACCTGAAGGGGTTTGCAACCCATAGGAAGAACAACAATATCAACCAACAAGACTCCCCCTGCCCCCTCCCCCCAGAGCTCCCAGGGACTAAACCACCAACCAAAGAGTACACATGCCTCCAGGCACATATGTGGCAGAGGATGGCCTTATAGGACATCAATGGGAGAAGGGGTCCTTGGTCCTGGGAAGGCTTAATGCCACAGAGTATGGGAATTCCAGGGTGGGTTGGCAATGAGTTGTTGTGTGGGGGAACACCCTCATAGAAGCAGGGGGAGGGGTGGGATGGGGTGTTCTGGAGGGGAAACTGGGAAAGGGATAACAGTTGAAATGTAAATATACAAAATATCCAATAAAGGGGAAAAAAAGGATTTTAAACATGTCAACAACTGGCTTTGTATGGGACAGGAACTGAAAATATGAGTGACACATGTCTGACCCTGAGGACAGCCTGGGAATACTGAGCATGTTAGGGAGAGTCTGTGTCTGCTGTGCCTGTGTGGTAGGAACTGAGTCTAGGAAGATGGGCATGGGTAAATCTTTCAATGTGGCCAATTTCCCATCCTGATACATATCAACATTATTTTAATCAATTATTTAAGTATAAATAGAAATGTATATTAAATTTACTCTTTGTGAAATGACATCAATTAGGATATTTAAGGACATAAGTTGAAAAAAGATACTAGGTTGGTAAACTAGTTTGTCTGAAGATTTTCTTCATCAAGTGGTCAATCTAGGAAACATACTCTGAAAAAATGATGTCATTATATATGGAAATTCTTTTTTTTTTAACTTTAAAAAATATTTCTTTCTTTATCCACTTTTCATTCAGATCACAGCCCCCCTCCCTCTTTTCTTCCCACTCACACTTTAACTAACCCCTCTGCCTATTGCCCCTTCCCTTCTCATCAGATAAGGGTGGGCCTCCTTTAGGTACCACCCCACCCTGGGTCATCTAGTTCCAGTATGTCTGGGTACATCCTCTCCCACTGAGGCTCAATCAGGCAATCCACGGAACAGGAAGGGGATTTAATGGCAGGGAACTGAGACCTAGATAGGTCCTGCTCCACTTATTAGGGGACCCACATGAAGACCAAGTTACACATTTGCTACAAATGTGTAGGGGGGGTCTAGGAACAG
The DNA here is from genome assembly GCF_900095145.1 of Mus pahari. Lineage (NCBI taxonomy): Eukaryota > Metazoa > Chordata > Mammalia > Rodentia > Muridae > Mus > Mus pahari. The sequence goes on along the minus strand of NC_034602.1, from coordinate 74,835,488 downwards.
CTCTTGCGTGCTCTCTGGTTGGTGTCCCAGGCTATGAGCCCCCATGGTTCCAGGTTAGTTGACTCTGTGGGTCTTCTATGGAAATTTTAATATAACTCTGTCATTTGTCCTTCCCTTTCTTTTATCCAATCTTCTCCCAGGTATCCCTTCTGCTATCTTTTAAATTCATGGTCTCCCTTTTACTTTTACTTTTTAAAATTGTAGTTAGATATCCTAAACATATAAATATAACCTACTCAGACAGTAAAATGTTGTTTTTTCTGTATGTTTTCAGAGCCAACCCCTTGTATTGGGTAACCAATGACTGTTCTTGACCACCAGAAAGACTGTATCTTTAATTCTTAACATTCAGTGATTTCCAGTACTTCTTTTTATAGGCTTAAGGCTGTTATTGTTCTTCTTGTTCTGGTCATGTTTAGGAAGGCATGCTAGTAACTTTATGGGTATCACTTCTGGCCTCTCTAGGGAAAACAATCTCACAGAAATTCCTCTTTTCTCTGACTTTTATAATATATGTTCCATCTCTTCAGCAACTATCTGAGTATTAGTTGTAAGAATTATTTGTAGATGTATTGTTTAGGACTGGACCCCAAAACGCTTGCTTTTTGATCAGTTGTGTTTTCCTGCAATGGTCTCTATCAGTTGCCAAGACAAGTTTCATTGATGGGGAAATGAGCACTACTCTTATCTGTGAGTAGAAGAATAAATATTTATATTGTGTTTACAGATTTGCTGGTTTAGTAAAGAGGTGGCTGTAGATTCTCCTCCACTAACCATGACTTCACCAGCTTTGGGTAGTTGGTTAGGTTTCCAGTATCAGTCATGATTTCTCTCTTGTTGAGTGTCTTTTAATATCAATGAGAGAGGTGGTGGTTCACAAGGTGTGAGTACCCTTAGGATTGTCCTGACTATTGTTATGGTTGTTTATAGAAATCATCCTGGTCAGGACTTTTGCTTGCTTCCCTCCCTTGAAAGTTTGCATCATACTCTCTGGTATCATGAAAACTATTACTCATGGTGGAGCCAATCAGATCAGATTTAGCTGTGGTCCTCTGGGTCTTGGGTGAATGACATCTTCAGAAACAGAGACTTAGAGCTTTCTTCTAGATAGCAACCAAGAGAAAGAAAAATAGCTTATATAGTAAGTCTATATAATAATTTTTACTATCAAATAAATTTATTTATTTGCATAATTGTCCCTGTGTTGGAATTAAACTTTTAATACAAATATTATTTTTACTCACATACAGGACAATAACCAAAAAAGATGTTCAACATATATGAAGATATTATCATGGTGATTGTTCACACATGAGATTTGAAAGCCTTCAGGACAACACTGACCTGCAATTCAAAAGATGGCTGATGTTGAGAATTTTATTAGATGATTTTGGCCCTGTGTGGGAGGGTCATTGTTGACTCATTTCCTGAACAAATAGGGTTCTATCCTGACAATCTCTTCCACCACTTACATAGTATAGTTTCAGGTTTTACATTTAGGACTTTGATCCTTCAAGACTGATGGTGCTAGTTTTGTGGGGACTTCACGGTGATTTTCTTTGGCAGACATTTCTATAGGACAGGTGGATTTTGGTGGGGAGACACTACTTTGATCTTTCATATTATTCTACATTAATTTTTAGAAACTAAATAAAAAGTATTTAATTTACAAAGCCCAGGGAAGATGAAGGAGGAAGGGGATTATGGGATTTAGTAAATAAACATTTAACACCAAATTTACTTCCAAAGTAGTTGTACAGGTTTGGACTCCCACCAGCAATGGAGTATTCCCCTGGATCCATATCTTCAGCATGAGCTGTTGCTTGAGTTTTTTATCTTAGTCATTTTGATGGGTATAATATGGAATTTCAGAGTCGTTTTGATTTACAATTCCTTGATATCTAAGGATGTTAAACATTCCTTTAAGTGTTTGTCTGCCATTAGAGATTCCTGCCAAGAATTTTGTTTAGGTCTATACCCAGTTTTTTAATAGACATCAAGGGTGAATGGAGGGAGCAAAGTGGGTGGGGGAGGGGGTAGGTATGAAAACAGTAGGGATAAGGGAAGAGGAGGGAAAGACAACAGTATTGGGGTATTCTTTGTATTTTTTTAACATCTTTAATTTAAAATCTCATATTTTGTACTGACAGACAACACATGTCAATTTAGAATAGTCACGGTTTAAGAAGAGACCTGAAAGCCACCTAAAAATTTCAAGTATCCTGAATAAAAGATGCCGGTTATTTATCTACCTGTACATATTAAATTGCTGTCATTCCTTATGCTCTATATACCATAGATTAAGTCAAGAAACATGGTTGCCAAAATTTATTCCTTATGAAACATTAAACTGACAGTCACACTATGTCTGCCAGTCAGTGTCAACAGAAATGACTTACATGGGAAGGTCAACCCTACCCCTGTACATTTCCAGATACTAACTAAAGAGTGGTCAATGTTTTCTTCACAGTATTTGCTACAATTACTGTTTTATTTCCTCATTTAGGCTGTGTGTACACAAGTGTTTTTCCCATGTTGCTTCATGGAGGAAGGAACTATACTATCTTGATTGACTTTATATCCTTTGGCCTCAATAAAGTATACTACAGATATTAAGTGCCTGTAAATGCCTGGCTGTGGACTGATTATGAGCCTCAAATAGCTTATCCTCATTACCACCTTCTGGTAAGGCATAACATTTTTATCAATAAAAACAATGACTGTGGAGCTCCTCCTCAAAGCAAGTCTAGTAGACTACCCCAATCATTAAAAAGTTAACTAGAGATTTTCAACTAGCAAGAACCACATTTACCCTTTCTTCATCTTGCTCATGATGCATATATAATGAAATGAAGACTACTGAAACACAAAGTAAAAATTAACAGCCCTCCCATTACAGTCTCAGAATTCAAGAACACATGCACACCCCCTCTGGGAGGGAACAATGAGTTTTCTGCCCACCATACATTCAACAGATAGCCACAGGATATATAAGAGTTCTAGATAACCTTCTTTAGCTATACATGTTAAATAAATAGAAATACTAATTAAGGAAAATTTAAACCTGGTAAACATATTAAGCTTTTAGAAAAGATGTTCTGGCTAAAAACAAAATTTATTATCAGAAAAAAACTGAAAATATTATAAAGTTCTTGGGCAAATGCTGAGAATCTAAAACTTTATGTAGAGCATTAACAATATGAGTCAGGAGTGAAAGCAATTGTTAACATTTTCCACTGAACTGTAATAAAATAGTACTTTAATAATACTGGTATTTTCCAAAATGTATTTATCAGTTGTATGATTTTAGTACAAAACCCTACCAATTAAGTATTTATTTGTGAATGTCCCATAAGCATTTCCTACCATTCAAAAACTCTATTCATCTGTGTATCTGAATATGTTAATAATAGAAAAGACAATCACTGTCTCTTCTTAGGTAACTCAATGTTAGCCTCTTCACTGTGCTTTCTTTTCTTTTTTTTCTTGTTATGGTCACTTTGGTAGCCACTGGAGTCACTGGCTTGGAAAATGGGGTCCTGATCTTCCTGGTGCCTTTTCTTCTTCTCTGGCTCTTCCTCAAAGAAGTCATTCACATTATCACTGCATGATATGTCTGCTCCATCCTTTGGACTGACATCTGTAACATCTGCTACCTCTGTAACACTATCGACTGTTCCACATGTTTCTGTATCTTTGTCTTTCTTCTTCTTTGGAATTTTCTCAACAACCTCTTCAGTGACAGTTTCTGCTACATCTTCAGAAACTACAGAGTTCTTAAGTTGCAAACTTGTGGTATTTAGTTTTCCTCTAATGCAGTTATTCTACATTTTTAATGAGATCTAGACATGTGGACTTTTTCTGAGATCTGTGTCCGATAAGGACACAAAAGTTTTGTTCAGAAAAGAGGGTATGTGGGCAGGATGTCTAGTATGACTTAGGTGAAACAAAGTCAGGTATGGATATAGGGGACCAGTATTGTTCTCTTGGAGTATGGTGGTAGATATGGGAGTTAGAGTAAATAGGATCATATGGACTCACCCAGCTAGACTGTGGAGAAGGATATAAAGGTCTGACTTGGGGAAGAGGTTGAAATGAGGTGTGGGAAAATCCTGTGTGCTGGAGGTAGAGTCTTGGTGGAGGCCTGGGGTTCCAGTGCAGGCAAGAGTGGCTAGATGACGCTTAGATACTAGCTGTGGGACCTGGGCTAGATCTTGGGGTTTGCGGAACATGCAAAGACCAGGCAGATCTTTTGAGCAATATGCAGGATTTGACTTGGTAGAGAGGTTGGATGAACATCTAGCTCTGTCTTCTTTATATTGTTACCTTATTATTTTCATGAATCATTCATTACACCCAGGGTTTGTGCACTACTGTAATACATCTCTCTCCTGACTTCTAGACTTAAGTCTACAGTAGTGGTTAGAATGTAGTGGACCATCCATAAATGTTCACTTTGAGAATGCAGGAACAAACAAATATAACAAATCATAATGGATTTTTGTAATCAGTCATCATGTATTCCCTCAGAGATACCAAATTCATTATGAATGAAAGCCAGTGAATGAGGAGAACAATTCTACCAAATGATATAATATCATGTAGATATGTGTTTTAACTATTGTATTTGAACTTTTACAGATATGTAACAGTGAAGATGGCTATATTTGAAATGTCAGAAATATTTGATAAGACTTTCAAACCATTAATGTATTCAGTAATTTAGTGACGGTAATATATTAAAATTTGTGCACATATTAATACAGAGCACACAGGAAAATGAAAAACACGTTTTCAAATAAAAAAGGGATTTAGTATTTCATCACTCATAATAGTCTCTTCAGTTACTCTGCTGGGCCTCAGTGGGTATAACCTCATTTTTCATGATCATTAGGCTTATTTCACAGAATAAGTATTTACTTATATGACAACTACTGGGAAAATATTAGGAAGGATTATACTCTGTGTCCTCATAACATTTTGTCTTCTTTGTGGATTAGGTTACAATATCAGCCAAAGCATTCATCAAAATTAGTTCTGAGATATTTAAGATAGACTCTGCATATCTCTATTGTTTTTCTAAGGCACATCAGGGAGTTGAGGGCCTTGATTTCATAGTTGATTTTCATTGTTCATGTGCTTGTTTTTCTCAGTTAACTGGGCAGATAATTTTATACATTGTCTATCAACCAATAAACAACTCCTCCTCTTTCACCCTGTATCCTCATAAGCATTAAATTAATACTGGTGGTCTGGCAACCATATTAGCTAATCACTGTAAAATTTATACCTGCTGCCATTTGCACTGTTATTGTCACATCTCAGTTATTCATGAGAGAAGAGAGAAAATTAATTACAGGCAATTGTTCTCTAAAATGATTGTGTAATTGAGCAGAAACAGTTCAACTCCAAAAAAAAAAAATCTATGGAAGCTTTGTTCATGTATTATTTAATTCACATATGATGAGAAAAAGTAATTTACACTTATACATTCATATATTTAAGGTTAGAAAAGATATATGTCATAGAAATAAAATGATAAATTGACCCCTTAAGAGCACAGCTCCTTCCAGATGTCCAGGACCTGTCAACCTTCAAGGTGATATTATGGTGGTTTGAATGAATTTTCTCCACAGGCTCACGTACTTGAACATTTGCTTGATCCTACATTTGAGACAATGTTTGCGAAGGTCTCTCTGGTGCAGGTTTGCTAGAGGTAACTTTGAAGTTCAAAACCATGTGCCTTTCCTATTGCACTCTCTGTCTCTGTTTGTATGTCTGTCTGTTTGTCTGTCTCTATTTCATGTACTTATGATTCCACATTGAGCAATATGCATGTCACCATCACTGCTCTCATACCCCCTCCCTGCTGTCTGCCACCTCTGCCCTGCCATTATGGACTCTTAACCCTCTGGAGCTATAAATCAAGAGAAACTTTTCTATAAGCTGCCTTGGGTGCAATGTTTTTATCATAGCAACACAACTAATTGATACAACTGTTAACTATAAGCTGAAAGATAGGGGAGTCATCTGTATTCTCAACATGCCATGTTTGTTATTCTGCATAATGCTGCCATTTCAATGGTTCAATCAATGTATATAGAGTAGAAATTGAAATAGCTCAAATTTCAAACCAAACTTAAAGTTGATAAGATACTAATGATACCAACATTTATCTATATCTGTATCTATATTCACACAGACATACACAGATACATATGTGTATATATATGTATATATGTATATGTATATGTATATGTATATATAAATATATATATATATATGTGTGTGTGTGTGTGTGTGTGTGTATGTATACATACATACACACACACACACACATATAAATATGAGTATGTGTAGGGAATTGGGCTATGTATAGACAGGCTAGTCTCTAGTTGAGCTGAGGTCTGAACCCCGGAAAGGGTGATAATTCACTTTCATGACACAGTAGGCATTCTCTCATGCTCCTGGAACTCTGGCTTCTGCCTAAGTTACTGTCCCCCACAGCCCCCCACAAGAGAAGCATGGCTAGAAGTAATGGCCCAAGCTTCTAACCTTCAGGCTAAACTCCTCCCCAGTTACCTAGCAACAGTAAAGA
>NC_034602.1:74818573-74828670 GCF_900095145.1 Mus pahari | reverse complement strand
TCTCTCTTTCTCCCTGCCTTTCTATAATAAAGTTCTAAAACCATAGACAGTCTCTGCTCATCAAGGCTGCACTCACTCTCATCAGGTCAGTGTTGGGAACCTCTTCCCTCATCCCCCTCTCCCATAACCCAGGTGGCTTTAGCAAAGTAGCTCCGGGCTTCCCAGGTAGGGCTGCCCCTTGCCACGCCACTGAAGAGTGGGTCAGAGTCTTAGATGCCCACCCAGGATGAGGAGAAGGTAGATAGCAGTTCTCCCATGCCTGACTGACTAGAAAACCGGTGGAACTCTGGCGGGATGTGGGTCTTCCTCTTCCCCCTCTCCCCCAGGGCCCCCTTTTTTAGTTCCCAACAAGTATGCATATATATTACTTCCTTTTCCATAGTATGTTGTATAGAAAGTTTGAATGAGTAATACAGTATATAATTTTGTTCATTTGAATGTACACATCTTCTCTTTTTTTTTGATAATATGTAAGCCCAAATCGTGATTATGTTCAATTTCATGGAAGAAATAAGTTGACTTTGAATTCTGTCTTTGTACATAATAATGAAAAGTATTCATAAGAAATTAAATGATAATTTTGCTCCTTCTTCCTTTCCTACTTCAAGTGCATTGGAAGTCCACAACCAAATTCAAAGCAACACAATTGGTACACGAGTCCCATGTTTTCAATGATTATTATGATCATGAAGGCAGCATTTGAGTATGCTATGGAGAAAATTTTATGTTAGAATATTCATGCATCAGCTTTTAAAATACTGCTAAAGATGCCATTTTTGTATTTTCCTCAAGACCTTAGTAACTTCAAAACTGTGGGTTTTTATCCATTGAGAAGACACTGATTAAATTACTGTGCACTTGAACCTGCTTATGACATATTATAAGCATATGTGAGGGGAACAGGAAAGAAACTGCCAACAGGACTGCTCTGCTGGGGAAAGGGCTTTATTTGGGGTGAGACAGAGAAAATCTCCTGAGGCATTTGGAAGAGTCCAGAGCAGAGAAAAAGGGAAGTCGCCTGGATGGAGCCAAGGCTCTCTGTGAGGGAGAAGAGAACACAATATCAAGAAGTAGAAAGTAGTGAGCTAGTCACAGGGGACATGGGATGGACACATCATTTGGATTATAAGGTGGAGGAGTAGCTGGGTGAGGGAAACTGTTAGGAAAGGAAATTCCTTTCGCAAGTCCAGCAGGAATATCTAACCAGGAGAAATTCTGTATCTACCTTGAACTTATTTCTAGACACATGGGGCATCTGAGACCTAACAATGAGTACTGCTCATTTTTATTTATTTATTTATTTATTTATTTTGGTTTTTCAAGACAGGGTTTCTTTTTGTCACTCCGGCTGTTCTGGAATGTGCTCTGTAGACCACCAGCCTCTCCTCAATGTCATAGAGATCTGCCTGGCCCCGCCTCTCCCATGCTAGGATTAAAGGCATGTGCCACCACCATCAACCTCTTGGGACATTTTTACATTGAAAATGTATTGGCTAGTGTTATAAAAAATATCAGAAAGAGTTCAGGAAGGGTACAGTTAAGTAAATTCTGACTGTGAATTTATGGTTTCAGTGTTTATACCAGGGCTGCTCTTTCATGTTCGAGATGTTTGTGGTCCAACTTCAAATCAGCTGTGGATGAGACTTTACTTAGCATTGCATTTTGATCTGCCTGTTTTGTTACTCTTGGTTTAATTTTACTTATTTTTGACATGCATAGGCACTTGATTAATGAAAGCTCACACAATAGGAAATTTCCTGAACAGAACACCAATGGCCCAGACTTTAAGATCAATAATTGATAAACGGGATCTCATGAAACTGAAAAAGCTTCTATAAGGCAAAGGACACTGTCAGTAGGACAACTCAGAAACTTATAGATTGGGAAAAAAATTTCATTAACCCCATATTTGACAGAGGGCTAATATCCAAAATATATAAAGAACTCAAGAAGATAACCTCCAAAAAAAAACCAATCCAATTAAAAAATGGGGTACAGAGCTAAACAGAGAATTCACAGCAAAAGCATTTTTAAGGGCTGAGGAGCACTTAAAGAAATGTTCAAAAACCTTAATTCTCAGGAAATGCAAATCAAAATGACCCCGAGATTCCACCTCACACAGATCTGATTGGCTAAGCTCAAAACCTCAAGTGACAGCAGTCAAGTGACACTCGTCCTTTACTATTACATGTAGACCAAAAGCTGTGAGGTTTTTATGGGGGAAGTGGGGAGAGTGGTAACGGGACTTGTCTTTGCTTCGAAGGACTGCAATGAAGTTTTCCAACATGAAGAAAATATAGGTTCTGAAAACTAACTTCCAAATATCTTCATCAGGATCAGTGGGAATCTATGAAATGAACATGAGTGTATTGTGTTAAAGTCTACGGCATACTAATAAAACAGGTTAGAAGAAATTACTTACTGTATAAAAGAATCATAAATTTGAATGTCCTCACTTCCAAAATACAAAACAGAAATAGACATAATTAAGCCACACTTCAATAAGTTGTAAAATGAAGTTTCTTTGAGAGGGGAAAACCATTAATTTTGTTTACATCTGATTATATACACATCTAAAGCCTTCAAGTTCATGGCGCTGATAAGTCATATTAATAACGCACAGAAGAACATGAGCAGTGGATGTTGAACTAATTGGATGCTGCTTAGAACTTGGCTATGGCAAACCCAGTGTCTGTCTCACAGAGAGGACAAGCACCAGCATAATAGGCTTACTATTCCCTTTGGATTGCTGTAAACAGAATCAATGCGTACTAATGACCACAGCAATAAATTTGGTCATACTTCATAGGGCAACGTTCTGCACTTACCCAGTTGTTGGTTTGACATAGAGTAATAGGGTTTATCCTTTTTAAGTTGTAAATTACTGTGAAAATGCTGAGACTAACAGGAAAATGCATTTGGGGATGTTTTTAAGCTTAGAAAATATTGGTAATACTTCCACTAAGCATGCTATTAAAATAAATAAATAGTATTTATTGCTTGTAATCTAGCTTCAACTGGATGAAAAGCAACAGAAAAGGGGAAATAAGGCATACATATTTATCAAATGCACAAGGCTCATGTTTACTTAATTCACTTCTAAAGACTTGCTTATACCAGAGAACAACTAAGTAAAGAGGGTTTTATCTTTGACTTCTGAAGTTCATTGCAAGTGAAGATTGTATCAGAGATGGTGGTGATTGCTACAGTTCTTGTACTGAAAAAGTGCTAGTCCTGAAAGCTGTCCCATGACATGGCATTTTGCCAAATATAATTTGCTACTATTTTGAAATGTTTTTCTTTGGTTTTAAGTGTAACCAATCTTTCTAGGGAAAAGTTGAGAATTAGCATACCACAATGAAGCAATACATGTTCATATTTAAGTGAAAACATGTCTCTCTATACATCAATATTTGTATGTATACTCAATTTAATAAAATATGTTGTGTAGAATATATAAACTTAATGAGGGTAAGCATCTCTTAAGAAATTCCAGTAAATAAGGTATTTTCAGACTAACCTCATTTTACTAAAACATCACTTGTCTTACCTATATGAGAGGAAAGCCATGTTTCTGGGTGGTAACTAGGTGAGCTGGTATTTGTGAACTGCAAACTCTGTAGTCTTTCCAACACAACCACATATATCTAACTATAGAATGTTGTGTTTCTGTGCATTGCCTGTGTCTATGTATTGATAAAGCAATGTGTTACTCTTTTAGAACTTGAAGAGGTCTTTAAACCATTGCTTTCCTTGGATGTGTACCTAATGTGAGTAGTAAAGAAGGAGTCCATAGTAAATGGAAAAGAGTAAGACAATTTAATTTAGGAATAAAATTGGTCTATACTATTTTACCTTTCTCTTGAACAATTTTCATTTTGATATCTGTTTCTGTCACAAATGCAACTTGTTTCATTTCTGACTTGTGTTGTATATACCCATGGTCTGCAAAATTACTGCACACTTTTGTAGGAAACAGGGATATATATATATTATACTTCTTGAATACTTGCTGAAATGAAAATTAAAAAAAAAACCTCAAGCAAATTTGTTTGGGTCTTGCCTTAGTCATGAGTTGCAGTTAAAAAATTCAAAATAATTTCAGTTATAAGGAAGGTGACATGAAAACTTTTTTGGACATTTTTCCCTAATAAACATTTTGCAGTTTCAAATTTGGCCAGGTATGTTTATTTTAAAGTATTTTTTCCATTTAATAGACTTTATTTAATGAATTTTGTTAATATGAATTAGAATGCCAAAGATATGTACTTTGTTAGGCATGCCTTATGTGCAATAATTCTATGAGAGGAATAAATCTATGCTCTTTTCTGATTTTAGGCAAAGCCTTTTTTAAAATTTTGTCATTCAGATGAATTTCAAAACAGACTATATGTTCTTATTAGGCACTATCAAGTCTGTTAATAGCCCAGCATCTGGTGATGTAGGAATTCTCACTTAACTGTGCAGAACAACTGTTTTTTCCTTTTCCAATTCACTGATTAGCTAAAAAAGAATTATTTCATCATTCTAGTACTGTGCCTCCCAAACAGTGCTTTGCACTCATCTGCGTTGATCCTAACTCATTAGTACAGAGTCATTTGAGGTTGAAATCACAGGTGGAGAGGTGTGTGCATGTGGAATTAAATCCTGATGGATAGTCTCTCTGTAATGGGAAAATGGGGGAATGGCAGTGTTACCAATTGAATTGGAAATGCAGATACTGAATCATTAAATGTCTAACAATCAGAAATGTCTGATCTGTCTAATTTTAGGGAATTATTTTATGACTGTCAGACCCTCATTCTGCTCCTTGAGATCATTTCAGCAAACAGTATGTCTCATCTAGCAAAAAAATTAATATTTTTATCTAAACATCAGAAGCATTTCAAATTTATTAAGTAGTGGGTTTAAATGCAATCACTAAATATGTTCCCAATCTTCTCAGAATAAATATATGTAAAGTAGACCATGTATGCACGGTTATGTGCAAGCGATGCTGTATGTGTTTTGTAGATTAAGCATGAGTTTATTAATATATAAGGTTAAATCTTTGTCTCCAATTATCACAAGCTATCAAGGTATATAAATTTACCCATGGGTTATGTTAGGGCAGCACTATGCCTTTCTGTTATCATTTGCATAATTAAGACCCTAGTAATTCTTCAAGAAATTAGTTTTACTTTTTGTCTACATTAACTTTCCCTATTAGGCACCGTATGCATACTTTAATCACAACTTTAATATAAAGTGATCCACAGCCTACTTTCCTTACTCTAATCCATTCTAAAAGATCAGAGTGCCAAGGAAAGAACACTAGAACTGCCAGGTTTCCACTTCCTACTTATATAATATCTGGAGGCTCAGTTAAACTATATCTGTGCAATATTCTTTCTCTAAAGGTAAGGTAATAACATATATTATACATCCTTGTAAAAATGTAAAGAATCAGTAAAGAATGCACCACAATGTAACTACGATACACTGAACAAATTAAAGACACCAAGTTATTATTTAACACCAAAGACAGTTACCACCTGATAAATTACAAGTGGCTTTCAGTGGTCAGCAGAGTTCAGCAGATTGGAAATCTCTGCTGACTTAACCATTTTCAGTATCGAGGCTAAAATATGTAATGCCACCTCAACTTGATTATCGTGTTATATGGGTCCTACTTATTTGACACTCTGGTAAATGGCATTTCTATTTCAAATGGCGGAGACTGTCAGAGAACAAAGCCAAATCTATGCCCACAGCAACTCCCAGCAATGAATTAATGGTATGTCTATAGTACTAGCACAAAGTCTATTTAAATCGGATAGATGACTGCTTTTCCTGAAGCCCATCTGCAGCAGTCTATAAAGGAATGTAATTCAGCTGGAGAACATAAATCTCCCTGTGCTGAGTCCCTGTGTTCAAGTCAGTTGGTTTCCATTGCTCGAGGCTGGCTGTTAGACAACTCAATCTATCACTCATGTTTATTCATATCTTAATGCTATCTATGTGCTTGCATTAAATTTCAAAGTAAAAATGAGTGCTTGATCTCATACATTTTTGTAATAAGAGAAGCATGTTACTCACACAGGACATTTCTTCCAATGCATGAAATTTAGAGAATCATCTTACAGAGGATTTTCAAGGATCACAGGGTTGTCATAGAAAGCTCACTCAGTAAAGATGGAAGAAATCTGGTTGGTTTGCTCTGTTTTGTTTTGATTGAAAAAAATAGTTTATACATTATATTTTAATCGTGTTCAGTCTGCACATTTTTAAAAGAACAATAAATTTCTTCCTACCAAGGTGTCTTAGTCAGGGTTTCTATTCCTGCACAAAACATCACGACCAAGAAGCAAGTTGGGGAGGAAAGGGTTTATTCAGCTTACACCTCCATGTTGCTGTTTATCACTAAAGAAAGTCAGGACTGGAACTCAAGCAGGTCAGGAAGCAGGAGCTGATGGAGAAACCATGGAGGGATGTTACTGGCTTGCTTCCCCTGGCTTGCTCAACTTGCTTTCTTATAGAACCCAAGACTACCAGCCCAGAGACAATACAATCTACCCTTGATCACTAATTGAGAAAATGCCTTCCAGCTGGATCTCATGGGGGCATTTCCTCACCTGAAACTCCTTTCTCTGTAACAACTCTTGTGTCAAGTTGACACAAAACCAGTCAGTACACAAGGCAAGACAAACTACTTTTTCAGTACATAGAAATCCACTGATGATTCAACACTAAAATTTATAACTCCTGCTATGAGCAGAAGGTCAGGCATAGACAACAGAGTTACTGAGAATTTGAAATCTTTCTGTTTCCTCTTTGGCTTCTGGTTTCTCATATCCTATGTGGGATAGGCTTGCCCAGGAAGGTTGGATAGGGCATCATTACATGACAGAACAACCTGATTTCAAATCTAGTGAAGTTGCTTGCTGGTGTCAACCTGGTTCTAGTGACTCAAGTGTCTGTTTATCATTCTCTTGCTTAATAACCTCATGAGTGGTAAATCATTAATCACTTTAAAATTGAAACACTTAAAAGGTTTTTTATTATTTCCAAACTTGTTCTGAAAATAAATCATTGGTGACTTTGAGTGTTGGAGGGGAGACACTTAACTTAGGGGGGGAGGGAGTAATATTAAAAGCTTATTAAAATAAATATATAGCTCTATAAATAAAAGTTTTGCTAGATGTATTTTCTGAAATCCAAGGATTGTTACAGCTTAAATGTGAGTTGTCTTGCAGACACACACGGTAAGAGTTGAATCCCTGGTTTGGTCTCCTGAATGATATTGGAGATCTGAGAAGTGCAGCTTTAACTTAAATTTTTTAAGCCAAAAATGGTGAAACTTTAAGATCAGGTCTATTTGCATGCATTGTTTCTGAAGCAATAATTTACCAAGTAATTGTCAGATTCTCCCTTGTAGGATACAATGTGCAACTATGATAGCATGGATAATGCTTCTGTGGCCACCAATGGGAAATTATATGTCATATGTTTTAGGTAGGGTCTTATTGCTCTGAATAGATGCTTTAACCACAGCAACTCTCATAAAAACAAACAAACATTTATTTGGGGCTGATAACAATCTCAGAGATTTAGTCCATTATTGTCATGTCAGGAAGCCTGGCAGCATGCAGGCAGACACGGTAAGGAGAAGTCGCTGAAAGGTCTACATCAGGATCAGCAGGCAGAAGTAAAAGAGAGATGTTAGATCTTGTCTGAGCTTCTGAAACCTGAAAACACACTCCCTGTGACACACTTTCTCAAACAGGGCCACACCGTCAATAAAGTCCTCAGCGTTTCTTCTCACCCCTAGATCCATTGCTCTTGGATTTCCTTTAAGAGAAGAGCAAGACTTCCAGTGATATCGAACAAATAAGGCATATCAAGTTACAATAAGACTAGACACACATCCTCATCTCAAGACTGGAGGAGGCCTCCCAGTAGGAGGTCAAGGGTCCAAAAGGCAAGCAAAAGAGTCAAAGACAGCAGCTGCTCCCATTGTTAGGAGTCCCACAAGAACATCAAGCTACACAAGCAGAATGCCTAGGTCAGACCCATACAGACAGGCTCCGTGGTAGTTGTAAATGTCTCTGTGAGCTCCTAGGAGCCTATGAGGTGATTCTGTGGACTATATTCTTTTGGTATCCTTGACCTTTTTGTTCCTACAATCCTTCTTCCCTCTCTTCCACCGAATTCCATAGATTCGTCCTCCAGGCTGTGTCAGGCATGAGCTCCATCTCCTGGCATAGGTCTCACATTGGACCAGTCATTAGATGCCCACTCCCATGAATTCTATCCCACCTTTATCAAAGTACACCTTACAGGTAAGACAAATTGTCTAAGGTTCTATGGCTGGCTTGGTGTTCCAGTCTCTCCAGTGGACACCTTGTCTGGTTACAGAAGATGGCCAGCTCAGGCTCCATATCTCCCATTAGTAGGAGTCTTTGCTAGGATCATTCTTGTTGAATCCAGGGGTTTTTCCACTGCACTGTTTCTATCTTCCTTCTGAGATATCTCTCAGTTCCAGTAGTCCCTCCTAGTACTCTCCCTCCAATTCCTACCTGATGCATCCTGTTCCTATCTCCATCTGTCCTCAGTTCACTTGCAAAATCTATTCTGTTTCCCTTCTCAGATAGATACATCTTGCTGTTATACTGTGCAACTACAGTGGTCCTGCAACTTCAGGAATAGCATGAGTGGATTGTTGAGTCATAGAACATTCACAAGGATAACAGGGAGCAGAGCCTAAGGGATGAGGCCACAGGAACCTCATTCTTTCATTGATTCCTTGAAAAAAGAATTCTGGAATAGGGAGTCTCTCATGGGGAAGATGTCAAAAGTATACTTTAACTTTTGTGAGAGAAGGGGTGTCTACTATAATTGCCCCAAATCTACAAAACGAAGATCAACACTCCATGGAGAAAAGCTTCCAATAGGGCAAATATAAACTAATTTTTTCCCTTTGCTTTCCTTTAGCTTCAGCAATCCTAAAGGAGACAGAAGACACATACATAGACATTTAGTTAAAAACAGACTAGGAATTGTCAATGAAAGGATTGAGGGGCTAGAAAGGAAAAAGAAGCTGTGTTTATGGAGGAGGAAGAGAAGCACATGGGGATGTAAAATGCTTCCATGACAGGACTATTCAAAAGTGTTTCAACTTAGAGGTTATAGATAGAGCTTGTTCTTTCTTTAGACTCACCACTGTCTTCTGGGCCTTCAGTATTTCTTCAGCAGTTATAACCAAGAGAGCACAGGGACAGGCACTCTGAGAATACCACAACCCCATTGGGAAAAACAAAATGACACCAGAGACATTTGAAGTTTAAAAAAATTAATGCCAGAGAAAGAGAAGACAAATTCTTTAACAAGAAAAACCTGGGGCACGAGATTGTGGACTCTGAGACAATTCTGATGTGGCATGTCGGCTTCTGCAACATGCCCAATCCAGATAATAAAGACCTTTTTCTACTGATTCTAGTTTTTACCAAAGTACCTTCCAACCTGTGTACTGTGTTGTCTGTTGATAAGCTATGCTGTTTTAACCACTGAGGAACTGAGTGGCTGTAAAGTCTTCTTCCTTTAAATATTATTTTACTTTATGCTTCAGACTGTCTGCCAGCTTGTCTAAGTCTATCAAGAGGTGCCCCACAGAGACCAGGGGAAGGTGATCATCTCCTGGAATCAGAGTTACAGGCAGTTGTAGGCCCACCATATTAGTGTTAGGAACTGATCATGGGTCCTCTACAAGAAAGCAAGTGAGCTTAGCCACCAAGAGACCTCTCAGTTCTTCTTACCTTTTATTTTTAAAATCTACACCATGATGTGCTAGTGAATATGTGCAATCCCAGGGTTTGGAAGAAAAATGGCAGACTGAATTGGGGTGGGAAGTCAGCTTAGGCTACAAAAGCAAATGTTTCCTCAAAAGAAACAAATCAAAACACCATGTAGGAGACAAAATTTAGAGCTAAGATGAAAGGATGGACTATCCAGAGACTACGCCATCCGGGAATCCATCCCATCATCAGCCACCAAACCTAGATACTAATGCACATGCCAGGAAGATTCGGCTGAAGGGAGCCTGATATTGCGGCCTCTTG
>NC_034602.1:74775094-74818328 GCF_900095145.1 Mus pahari | reverse complement strand
TAATAATAATAATAATAAAACACCATGTAGGGTGTTAGGATTTAAACAAGGATTTCTAGGTAGACAGAAACAGGGAAACCTTTGTAAATTCAAGGCCTACCTTGTTGATATAGCGAGTTCTGGGCCAGCCAGGGCTAACAGCCAACCAAACCAAACAAAATTTCTATTAAAAACGAACACTTCAGACTTCATTTCAAAAGGACTCATTTTCAGGCAGTTAGCACACATGGTAGCCATCTATCTCCCTATTTTTGATATCCTCATTTTGACTTGGGGAAACATTTTATTTCCACAATAAATATGCTTGCAGCTTGTCAACAGTTTGACATACCTATAACTGTTTCTTTAAGCATCCACAACTTAGCCAATATCAGTGGAAAAGAAACACAGCTGAAAGAGATGAAAATTGCTGAATTTGAGTCTGGGTTACTAGAAACTCAAAATGACATTGGAAGCAAAGAAATTGACTCATAAAAGTTGGCATAGACTTGATTTTCTAAGAAACCCAAATTGATACATTTACAGCACTGTTTAGGCAAAATCTTCTAAGAGGGGCTGAAATTGAAAGTGCCTAGAAGATTGTAGAATCAAGAAGACCAAGACTCCTGCTGCGGAGCAGTTTCTTCAGGACCAGACAGAGAAGCTGTAGCCATGAAATCTCAACAGTATATTTATCTAAACAAGAACTGCATAATGCCCATTCCAGTTAACATGCCAGTGTCAGTGGGATAATTTCATAAGGCTCACTCCTAAATGAATAGAAGTAGCCAATTATTGCCTGCTGAGAGACCGAGAATTATTTTTTCCAGCCATGAACCCCATGTTAAGTAATCGAATTACCCAAAGCATATCTACATATGTAGCTAAGCAGTACAAAAGAAGCTTTTGACTTTTTCAGACCAACTTTAAGAACATCAGCTGAGACAATGTTCAATGCCAGCATTCCTTCACCAGTAGTATTGATTTTGCGAAACTCTTACCTCTTCTTATCCTTAAAGCCTACGTAAATACTCCAAAGGTGGACAAGGGTACTGCACCCCTTCATTTTTTCTTCCCAATATCGCAATATTCATTAATCCTCTCTTTTATCAGTGTGACCATGTGAATTAAATCTGCTTTCTCTACTTTTCAACATTACCCTTCTGACTATTTAGAACACTGTGACAAGCAAACATTCCAGGTTTGTTAGGATTCCCAAAGCTGGGATTTTTGGCCTCAAATCACTGGCAACAGTATCAATATGCATGAATCTTTATAGCATTTGAAGAACTTGCTTTATGTATAAATAAATTTGTATGGAGAGAAGACAAACTGATAGCTTGCTTCATGTGTAAGAGCCTATTTATGGCCAGTGTAGAAGTTTTAAAAATATGATAATTTCAGTTTTTTCTTTAGGAATTTCTTACATGCATATAATGTATTTTAGTAATATTCCCACTCCCTATCCCCAACTTCCTATCTCTTCTTAGATACCCCACTATGTTTGCTTTTTAAAAAAATAGTTAGTGGAATCAAATTTGTGGTGCCTATATATCAATGTATGTGCAACTATACACTAGAGGTGGCTAATTTACTAGACACCATACTATTAAAGAAAACTGGCTTTCCCCATACTAATAGCCATCAATTGACAATAGCTCTGCAGCTGGAGTTGGAGGCTCATATGCCTCTCTAGATCCATTCTGGAGGGTTGACTGGCTAAGATCTTATGCAGTCAACAACAACATGATACTGTGCCCTAGGTTCTCATCTAGATTGTGTGAGCCTCCTCCTAGCCATGTGTTTTTGACCAGATATACATTTTACAGATTACAGACATGAGTTTCTTTCTGTAGTACAGAGTTTAAGTCCAACTATAAAGTACTTGGTATATCTACTTGTACCATGCCAGTCATCATTGTAGGCCATAGGTGGCTAAAACTATCAATAACATCTCCCCTCAGCAACATGAATAGTACATTCTTGTACAGTGAAAGCTAGTCAGTAAAGTATAGAACTTTTTGGTGAATATCAACTTGATTTCTCTATGTCTTATGAAAAATATATATGATATATTAACAATAGAATTTTAGCAACACATTCTATAAGGCAAACAAGAACAATGATAATAGATCATATTGTTCTGGGAAGAGGAGTTTGGAAATAACATGAAAGTACAGAGAACATTGATTTTAGGTTCACAGTAAAGCTGATGATTTTACACACACACACACACACACACACACACACACACACACACACACACACTTAATGTACACATGAAGACAATAGCAATAGCATTTAGTAAAGTTGATTCATTTAAATGATGAACACTACCAAATGAATATTTTCATGCAGATATAGTTTCAGCTGCCCCATGCTACACATTTTTCCTTAATAAAAGTTCACAATTACTTTATGAAGCATGAGTAATCTATCTGATTCTATCATCCATGCTCCACAGACACATTTCTACTCTTCTTAATTACACTTTTAAAAAGACACTCATTTGTTAAATCTAGTACCCAGAATAATATACAAGACATACTCATGACTCAGAATTTTAGTTATTTCTTTGCCCTCTCATTAATTTATAATATAGTGTTTGATAATCCTTATTAAGTTTTCCCATTATTTATATAAATTACCAGAATAAAAATAATTGCGAAGTACTTAGAAGCATATTAAGTGTAAGCACCAGCTTCTTACAATGATAATTTCATTTCAGTGTATGAAATATAGATCTGTTCTAAGTGTTATTAAAACCAGCAAAGAATGTTTTAGGCCTTTTGAATTTCTTACCACATATCATTTCTCAGGATTTTTAGAGAAAATAGGAAGACTATCATATTTATTTCATAAAATGTATGGAACTATCTATAATAGACACATTTTTATATTTCCAGCAATCTGCTATTATTTTTAAGTAGGATTTTTAAACTAAACATACTTACAATTTGTATTAAAAATCACCATTAATTGGCGATGTTTTATATATAAATAAGGCCAAACATGATGTACTTAAGAGCACATTTCAGGTACACCTACAAATATAATTTAAAAGCTTTTATTCTCCCAAACCTGGTGGATATATATTGTGTTTTAGAAAGAGAATAGAATAATATTTCTAAAATTCTCATTTTGTTACAACCACAACTGATATTTTTACCTTGGATCTTTTTAATGACTTCTATCTATCTATCTATCTATCTATCTATCTATCTATCTATCTATCTATCTACCTATCTATTTATGTAAAACATTTACCTAACTTCTAATTGTGTGTTTGTATGTGGGAGTATGTGAATCTGAGTGGAGTTGTCTGTGGAACCCAGAAGTGATTGATAGATCTCCTGCAGTCATAGGCTACTGTGAGCCTACCAACATTGGCAACTGAATCTGGCTTCTCTGAAAAAGAAGTGTGATTTTCACCTGCTACACTGTCTTTCCAGCCCCAGACTTCATTTGTTGAGTCCAAGCATTAGCCTGTTTTAAATGTTCCCTTCTCAGAATTGGATGGCTTCCAGTAGCCCATTAACTACAAAAGCTGTCAAGGTTTCCCAGGTATGTGTAGAAACTGACTAAAGACTAGAGTTAGAAAGACTTGCTGAGGTGAAATGCTGAGGGATAGTTTCTTTTGTATGGTACTTATTATAAGAGAAGTGTAGACTTAATCCTAAGATTTGAGTCCTGGTTCTAGTTCGTTAGATTTCCATTGGAGGAATAAAATCAGAGAATTCTGATTCAATCATCTTGTTAAATCTTGGGCAAGTACATATTGAAATATATTTTTAAATTCTTACACAGATTCTAAATTACATACTTTCATATTTGAGTATTATACTAGCACATAATAGTCATGTTATTATTCTAAAACATCAATAGAACATTCCTATAGACTTCTTACATAGATACTTATGTGGTCTGTAGATAACAAAAGATAGTGTCATTCATGTTCTAATGGAAATTGTGACACCTGTGTCCTGGTGTTCCTTCTAAGTTGGTAATTTTGTTATAAAGTAACTGTGCTGTAAAATAATTTAAACGAGTTTATTCTGAGCCAAATATGAATGACTGTCTCAAAAACACATGTTCATTAGCTTGTAAGACAAGTTCCACTACTGAAGACATTGCATCCTCTTAAACAGACACAGAATAAAGGGAAGACATAAATCAGGTGGGCTACCACAGAACAAGGAAATGTCTTCTAATGGAATATTTGGATATTTTGTTTCTGCATTCTCACAACTAGGGGTGTTGGAGGCTATGGGTGTGCTAAACTTCACATTTCAAGAGTTTTACACAGGTCATGGGGATAATTCAAATACATGTTAACATCAAATACCTATTAAAAGACACTAAAGAGAGTTCCAGAAAACTGTGACTCTCAGTCTGTACTAGTCCACCTCAGTAAGGTTATCTTGCACTTCTCCAGTATAGATAAGGCTCTTTCAGAGAAATTCAGTTCAAAGTTTGCGCCATATATGGTATTATACTTCACATAATGCTATCTTCACCTATAATTTTTTCTCTTAAACATTTTATATGTACATGTATGATCTTAAAAATGTAAAACAAATAATAATTACCTTTATATAATCTTCCTTTTTCCAGTTGTATACTATTGAACTTTTGTGCTTCTGCTTAATATATGCATATATGCATATATATAACCATGTTTATTTTACATAATTATTGTTTATTTAGATAAATCTATTATTGTTTTACTCATTGTTCTCTATACACCTTGAGCTTTAGAATTAGTTCCCATTAAAGTGTCCAAGTTAACCTGTAAAAGTGAAAAACTTTGTAGGACAGTCAATCTAGTAAATGGCAGGAAAAAAAAAAAAACTCACATGAAGGACTAAAAAGTATATAAACATCAAAAGAAAATGACATGACAAACTACAGTCAGGAACAAAACCAAAACATCAGTGTTAATGTAAAACTATGCCTTATTAGATATAGATTTATAGTTTGTTTAAATGGCACTTGATCTAAATTAAAGCCAGTCAATACATGGAAAGAAAAAAACGTAAAAATGTTTGATAATGTCAACTTTAAATAAAAGAAATCTGATGTAAAGACATATCAGATAAATTATAATTTAGATGAAATATATAATTAAGAGTAAAGAAATTGCTGGGTATGGTGGCACACACCTTTAATCCCAGCACTCCGGAGGCAGAGGCAGGTGAATTTCTGATTTTGAGGCCAGCCTGGTCTAGAGTGAATTCCAGGACAGCCAGGGCTACACAGAGAAACCCTGTCTCAAAAAACCTTATCCACCTAATAATATGGCTTTACATTATTTATTATAAATATTGATGCACAGAAAGTTTTAAGGGCATGGATTTGAACAATGCAGTGAGGAAATTAGAGCATGAAACAATAATTACAAAACACACTGTCAAGGACACACAGGCCTTGACAATGTTACTGAAGCAGACAATGAGCCTGGTTTTTAGAATGCCCTATGAACTTGTGGGAGATATAAAATATCATTGTTGAAGAAGAATAAGGAGGATTTGGATCTGAAGTCAAAACTCAATGATAAGAAAGATATTATAAAATATACACATACCGTGTTCCTTTTTTCCTTTTCTTATTCTTTCCTATCATACATCTCAACCACAGTTCCCCCTCCTTCCTCTTTTTACAGTTCCCACCTTCCTCTCCTCCACATCTATTGTCCTTCACTCTCTCAAAAAAAAAAAAAAAAAAAAAAAAAAAAAAAAAAAAAAAAAAAAAAAAAAGCAGTTCTCCTAGTGGTATCAAATGAACTCAGTATAACTGATGCAAAAAGTCAATAGAATGATTCTTTATGATATCCTCTTATACTCAGATCTGTGACTAGCTGGATAGACAACCTATATTCTTAAAAGGAAATACTACCTGATAAAAAGGAATACATTGTTTCCCTCTAAACATTGTTTCTCTGTGTATCCCTGGATGTACTAGAACTCATTTTGTAGATCAGGCTGTCCTCAAACTCAGAAATCTGCCTGCCTCTGACTCCCAAGTGCTAGTATTGAAGGTGTGTGTTACCATATTTTTCTTAGGACAATCTTTTTTTTTTTAGTACAAATATAAAAATATTTCTATAGACTATAAAGTCTACTTGAAAAGAGTTATGGGAGGATAGTTATAAGACTTACTTTTAGAAAGGTCAGAAACATGAAAAATAAATAGCACAATTTTAGAGATACCGTCATACCTAGTAAAAAAAATAAGCTTATAGTAAATACAAAATTTAAGGAAATATCACAGCAGTCATAGATAATTTCAAAGAGAACTGAGGGATGTCTGATAATTCTCATGGATTGGTTCCTTTGTCCCTAAATGCAGTCTCTAAACAATTTCACAAATTCAGTATATAGTAAGAATAACATTTTTAAAAAGGGTATTAGCAATTCCACGGCTAGGTGTTCATGCCTTATTAACAGCCATAACAATATGTCACTTACGAAGGACATATGCAAAGATTTATCTTCTCAGTAATGTGTTAAATTGGGGCTGTGATGTGAGAGACATAGACTAATGCCCTGTGTCTCTCCCCTCATTAGAACTGGGACTTCATCAGAAGATAAATTGGTTCTGTGGTCTCTCTTTAGCCTCATCTAGGTAAAATGAGTTTCCCTTTACCAGTTTATTGTCAGTTCACATCTCAAGCTTAGATTCATGATTAAGCCTCTTTTATCACGGATTTTGTAAGAGGAGTGTATGTTTAGATATTTTAAACCTACTTTTAGTAAGGGTTCTCAAACACTTTGACTCCTTTCCAGCCCCTCATCCAAAGGAAAGATGGTAAATAGTACAAGAAGATGTGGACCTGTTTAGAAGTACTTCCTTGAGGGGATTCCAATCTTCATTATCAGGAGACCAGCAGTCCAGTTCAGTAATGTCAGGATAGCAAATACAGTTCAGCAGCAGTGTCATGATTTAGCAGGAACAGTCACTCCTCTTCTGTTGAACCTGTAGGAGTCCATAGGAGTGGCCAGGATGATTCAGAACACCAGGAAAAGTTCTCTGCCATGTCTTTCTCCACAAAGTAAAGATCAGCGAAGATGAAGATGCTAGACCAACTTAGTGTTGCGGTTGCAAAGCTAGCTATGCAATGTGCAAGTCACTGTCCATTGAGTAGTATTTGTATTTTATCCAAATATCACTTGCTCTCCTCAGCAGAACACCACAAGGGACTCTATCACCTGACATAGCCAGAAACTGCCACTTCACAGGAGAGAACATGAAAACAGGAATGTGAATGCTTGGACCAAAATACTGGATGGGAATTTATTGCTTTAACATCTAAGCAACTCAGAAAGACTGTCAATTGTTCACCTTCATTTCAACATAATTATGGAGACAGAGGCAACATCGCACCTTATAAACAATCACTTCTCTTTACACTTCACTTTTGGAAAAGAGTATAGAAATAAAATGTGTTTGCTTTCGGAATTGCAGAAAACACACAGCATACAAAATATAAGAAGAAAAACCATAATTATTGGTATTTAAAGGTGCTTTCTTCTGATGCCTTGTATGCTATACAATTTCTACTTTTACAACAATGTCCTGACACAATCAGCATCAAAGACACAATCAAAAAATAATTTCAGAGACAATGTACTTTATTTATATATCAATTTTAGAAAGTTATCCATGCTACCATAGACAGAAAAACCTTAAAATCTTTCCTGCTTTTTTCATTCCTTTATTCTGATAAAGAGAGTTGCCCTGGTCCCTGCATGATGTGCGTGATGTAGACATAACCCCCTTGCTGCCTGTGATTTCTGTTTTTTCTCACCCACTCTCCCTACTCTGACTCTCCTACCTCAGTCAACTCCCTATCCACTTTCCCACTGAGTTTCCTTCATCTACTTCTGATGCGTAGTTTATTTCCCCGGGTGAGTAAGATTCAAATATCCTCCCTTAGGTTCTCTGTTATTTGACTGCTTGGGGTCTGTGGAGTATATTATGGGTATCCTAAAATTTATGGCTTATCAGTGAGTATCTACCATGGATACTCTGGATTATCTCATTCAGGATGATATTTTCTAGTTCCATCTATTTGCCTGCCAGATTCATGATGTCTTTGTTTTTTAATGACTAAGTAGTATTTTATTGTGAAAATAAACCACATTTTCTTTATCTATTCTTCAGTTGAGTGGTATCTGGTTTGTTTCTCATTTCTAGCTATTATTAGGAAGGCTGCTACAGGAAGCCTAAGTGGTGACTCTATCTGAGACTTCTAGTAATATGGGGTATGGAGCCTGAACTTGCCACCTCCTGTAGCTAGTCAGGACTCCCAGTAAAGGGATAAGGCACCAACCTACCCATGAAACATTTGATACAAAATGTGTCCTGTTTACAAGATGTGCAGCGACAAAATTATAGCAGACATGTAGGCAATGGCAAATGACTATCTCAACTTCAGACCTGTCCCATAGGCAGAAAACAATCCCTAAAACAATTACTGGTACTCTGTTATTCTTGCAGCCAGAAGCATAGTATAACTGTCCTCTGAAAGCTCCACCTAGCAACCAATGGAGACAAATGCAGAGGCACACAGACAGATATTAGAGCGAACTGGGGAGGTATTGTTGAGAGATGGAGGAAGGCTTTCGTCCCCCTGGCTCAGAGGTGAGGTAGCCACTTCCTCTCCAATAAATGTCTAGAGCAGTGCCTGTGAGGAGCACACAGACCATAGGAATAGTAGAGCAGCTGGGACAGGATCCTTCCAGTTGTCAACTGCACCCAGAGCTTGGGCTGTTCCACAGCCTTCTGTATAAAAGTTCCTCCAGGAGAGAGCTTGTCTCCAAAGAGTGCTAACACAGACTTACAGACCTACAGAAGGGACAAGCTCCAGCCAGAGACAGCAAGACCATTTAACACCAGAGATAACCAGATGGCAAAGGCCAACACAAGAATCTTATCAACAGAAACCAAGGCTACTTGGCATCATCAGAACCCAGTTCTCCCACCACAGCAAGTCTTGGAGACCCGAACACACTGAAAAAGCAAAATGTGGTTTAAAATCGCATTTTATGATATGGATAGAGGATTTTAAGAAGGACACAAATAACTCCCATGAAGAAATACAGGAGAACACAGGTAAACAGCTAGAAGCCAATAAAGAGGAAACACAAAACTATCTTAAAGAATTACAGGAAAACACAACCAAACAGGTGAAGGAATAGAACAAAAAAATCCAGGATATAAAAATGGAAGTAAAAACAATAAAGAAATCACAAAGGAAGACAACTCTGGAGATGGAAAACCTAGGAAAGAGATCAGGAGTCATAGATCACCAACAGAATACAAGAAATAGAAGAGAGAATCTCAGGTGCAATAGATACCATAGAAAACATTGACACAACAATCAAAGAAAATGAATAATGCAAAAATTTCTTAACTCAAAACATCCAGGAAATCCAGGACACAACGAGAAGACTAAACCTAAGGATAATAGATATATAAGAGAGCAAGGATTCCTAACTTAAAGGGCCTGTAAATATATTGAACAAAATTATAGAAGAAATCTTCTGTAACCTAAAGAAAGAGATGCCCATGAACATACAAGAAGCCTACAGAACTCCAAATAGTTTGGACCAGAAAAGAAATTCCTCCTTTCACATAATAATCAAAATACCAAATTCACTAAACAAAGAAAGTATTTTAACAGCAGTAAGGGGAAAAGGTCAAGTAACATATGAAAGGCAGACATATTAGAATTCCACCAGACTTCGTGTCAGAGACTATGGAAGCCAGAAGGTCCTGGACGGACATCATCCAAACCCTAAGAGAACACGAATGCCAACCCAGGCTCCTATACCCAGCAAAACTCTCAATTACCATAGATGACTAAACCAAGATATTCCAATACAAAAACAAATTTACACAATATCTTCCCATAAGTACCTTCCCACAGCCCTTCAAAGGATAATAAAGGGGAAACTCCAACACAGGGATGCAGACTACACCCTAGAAAAAGCAAGTAAATAATCTTCTTTTAGCAAATCAAAAATAAGATAGCCACAAAAAAAAATAATTTCACCTCTAACAACACAAATAACAGGAAACAACAATCATCTTCCTTCATATATCTTAATATCAACAGGCTCAATTCCCTAGTAAAAAGACATAGACTAACAGACTGGATACATAAGCAGAACCCAACATTTTGCTGTATACAGAAAACCCACCTCAGGGACAAAGACAGACACTACTTCAGAGTAAAAGGCTGAAAAACAATTCTCCAAGCAAATGGTCTCAAGAAAAAGTTGGAGTAGCCATTCTAATATAGAATAAAATCAACTTTCATCCTTAAGTTATCAAAAAAGATAAGGAAGGACATTTCATGCTCATCAAAGGAAAAACTACCAAGAAGAACTCTCAATTCTGAACATATATGCTCCAAATGCAAGGGCATCCACATTCATAAAAAGAAACTTTAATAAAGCTCAAAGTACACATTGCACTTCGCACAATAATTGTGGGAGACTTCAACACTTCAATCCAGCAACGGACAGATCATGGAAACAGAAACTAAACAGAGACACAATGAAACAGAAGTTATGAAACATATGGATTTAACAGATATCTATAGAACACTTTATCCTAAAACAAAACAAAACAAAAATATACCTTTTGCTCAGCACCTTGTGGTATCTTCTCCAAAACTGACCATTTAATTGGTCACAAAACAGGCCTCAACAGATACAAGAACACTTAAAGAATCCCATGCATCCTATCAGATCACCATGGACTAAGGCTGGTCTTCAATAATAAAATAAATAATAGAAAGGACACATACTCGTAGAAGCTGAACAATGCTCTATTTAATGATAACTTGGTCAAGGAAGAAATAAAGAAAGAAATTAAAGACTTTTTATAGTTGAATGAAAATGAAGCCATAATATACCCAAACTTATGGGACACAATGAAAGAAGTAGTAAGAGGAAAACTTATAGCTCTGAGTGACTCCAAAAAGGAACTGGAAGGATCATACACTAGCAACTTGACAGCACATCTGAAATCTCTAGAACAAAAAGAAGCAAATACAACCAAGAGAAATAGACTGTAGGAAATAAACTTAGGGCTAACATCAACCAAGTAGAAACAAAATAAACTATACAAAGAATCAACCAAACCAGGAACTGGTTCTTTGAGAAAATCAACAAGATAGATAAACCTTTAGCCATACTAACCAGAGGGTACAGAGGCAGTATCCTAATTTAACAAATCAGAAATGAGAAGGGAGACATAACATCATAAAACAAGGAAATCCAAAAAAAACCTATCAGATCCTACTACAAAATCCTATACTCATCAAAATTGGAAAATCTAGATGAAATGGATAATTTTTCTAGACTGAAACCAGGTGCAAAGTTAAATCAAGATCAGATAAATGATCTAAACTGTCCTATGACCCCTAAAGATTTAGAAACAGTCATTAATAGTCTCCCAACCAAAAAAAAGACCAAGACCAGATGGGATTAGTTCAGATTTCTATCAGACTTTCAAAGAAGACCT
Organism: Mus pahari; assembly: GCF_900095145.1. Taxonomy (NCBI): domain Eukaryota; kingdom Metazoa; phylum Chordata; class Mammalia; order Rodentia; family Muridae; genus Mus; species Mus pahari. The sequence goes on along the minus strand of NC_034602.1, from coordinate 74,806,814 downwards.
AATACAAGTATCCTCAAACTAACCCACAAAAGAGAAACAGAAGGTACTCTACTCAGCTTGTTGTATGATTCCACAATTACACTGACACCTATACTCCACAAAGACCCAACAAAGAAGAGAACTTCAGACAAATTTCCCTTATGAATATTGATGCAAAAATTCTCAATAAAATTCTCACAAACCAAATTCAAGAACACATTAAAATGATCATCCATCATCAACAAGTAGGCTTCATCCCAGGAATGCAGGGTTAGTTCAATATATGGAAATCCATCAATGTAATCCACTATATAAGTAAACTCAAAGAAAAAAAAATCACATGATCATCTCATTAGATGCTGAAAAAGCATTTGATAAAATCTAACACTGTCCATGATAAAAGTCTTGGAAAGATCAGAAATTCAAGCCCCATACCTAAACATAGTAAAAGCAATAGACAGAAAATCGGTAGCCAACATCAAACTAAATGAAGAGAAACTTGAAACAATCCCACTAATATAGGGACTATACAAGGCTACCCATTCTCTCTCTACCTATTCAATATAGTACTTGAAGTCCTAGCCAGAGTAATTAGACAACAAAAGGAAGTCAAAGGGATACAGATTGGAAAGGAAGAAGTCAAAATATCACTACTTGTAGATGATATTATAGTATACTTAAGTGACCCCAAAAATTAAACCAGAGAACTCCTAAACCTGATAAACAACTTCAACAAAGTATCTGAATATAAAATTACCCCAAGCAAATCAGTAGCCTTCCTCTACTCAAAGGATAAACAGGCTGAGAAAGATATGGAAAAAAACACGCTTCACAATAGTCACAAATGGTATAAAATACCTTGGTGTAACTCTAAGTAAGTGAAAGATCTGTGTGACAAGAACTTCAAGTCTCTAAAGAAAGAAATTGAAGATCTCAGAAGATAGAAAAATCTCCCATGCTCATGGATTGGCAGAATTAGTATATTAAAAATGGCCATCTTGCTGAAAGCAGTATACAGAGTCAATGTAATCCCCATCAAAATCCCAACTCAATTCTTCATATAGTTAGGAAGAGCAATTTGCAAATTCACCTGGAAGAACAAATAACCTAGGATAGTGAAAACTATTCTCAACAATAAAAGAACTTCTGGTGGAATCACCATCCCTGACATCAAGCTGTATTACAGAGCAATTGTAGATTCTACCTCACACTAGCCAGAATGGCTAAGATCAAAAACTCAAGTGTCAGCAAATGCTGCCTAGGATATAGGAAAAGAGGAACACTCTACCATTGCTGGTGGTACTGCAAGCTGGTACAACCACTCTGGAAATCAGTTTGGCAGTTCCTTAGAAAATTGGGCATAGTACTACCTGAGAATCCAGCAATACCACTCCTGGGTATATATCTAGAAGATGCTCCAATATGTAATAAGAACACATGCTTCACTATGTACATAGAAGCCTTATTTATAATAACCAAAAGTTGGAATGAACTCAGATGTCCCTCAATGAAAGAATGAATACAGAAAATGTGGTACAGTTACAAAATAGAGTACTATTCAACTATTAAAAAAATGAATTCATGAAATTCATAGGCAAATGGAAGGAACTAGAAATTATCATGCTGAATGAGGTAACCCTATCACAGAAGAACACATTCATTGCTATGCATTCACTATTAAATGGATGTTAGCCCTGAAGCTTTGAATACCCAAGATACAATTCACAGACCACATGAAGCTCAAGAAGAAGGAAGTCCAAAGTGTGGATACTTTGGTCCTTCTTAGAAGGGGGAACAAAATACCCATGGAAGGAGTTACAGAGACAAAGTATGGATCAGATACTGAAGGCAAGACCATCCAGAGACTGCTGAACCTGGAGTTCCATCCCATATATAGTCACCAAACCCAGACACTATTGTGGATGCCAACAAGTGCTTGCTGACAGGAGCCTGATGTAGCTGTCTCCTGAGAGGCTCTACCCATGTCTTCCAAATACAGAGGTGGATTCTCTCAACCAACCATTGGAGTGAGCACAGGAGCAAGAGAAAGGACCCAAGGAGCTTAAGGGGTTTTTAGTCTCATAAGAGGAACAACAATATGAACCATCCAATAACCCCAGAGCTCCCAGGGACTAAACCACTCACCAAAGAGTACATATGGAGGGACTCATGGCTCGAGCTGCATATGTACCATAGGATGTCCATGTTGATCATCAATGGGAGGAGAAGCCCTTGGTCCTTTTAAGGCCCTATGCCTCAATGTAGGGGAATGCCAGGGACAAGAAGCAGGGGTGGGTGGGTTGGTGAGCAGGGGGAGTGGGGATGGGGTAGTGGGTTTTTGGAGGGAAAACTAGAAAACGGGATAATATTTGAAATGTAAATAAAGAAAATATCTAATTAAAAAAAGAGAGAATTGGAGGAAGGTAAGGGAATCGAATGAGATAGAAATACCACAAGAAGACCAACAGAATCAACTAACTTGAAACCATGGGGTCCCCCAGAGACTGAACCACCCAGCAAAGAGGGAGCATGGGCTGGATCTAGGCACCCACACATAGGTAGCATGCATGCAGCTTGGTGGGGTCTCCCAACAACCGGAATAGAGGCTATCTCTGAATCTGTTGCCTGCCTGTGGATCCTATTCCCATTACCGAGCTGCTTTATCTACCCTCAGGAGAGGATGCACCTAGTCCTGTAGTGACTTGATGTGCCATGGTGGGGTAATAACTGGGGGGGGGGTGCCTCCCCCTTCTGAGAGGAGAAGTTGAAGTGGGCTGGAGGGAATGACTATGAGAGGGGAGACTGAGAGAGGGACTATGATCTGGATAAATTAATTTTTAAAAAAGGAGAGCTTCTGTCTTGACATGCTTTGAAAACAGCACTTCTCTTTATCCTCATCAAGGGCATTCTGGTCCCTCTATACCTCCTCCATGGTCTCCCAGTTCTACAACAGTGAAGTAATGCAAAATAAATGTAGTGAACTCAAAGCATAGGAGGAAGGATATAAGTCAAAAGAAATAATAAAATCAATGGAAGGAATAAAGTATTGTCTTAGGGTTTACTTTCTGTGAAGAGACACCATAACTACAGCAACTCTTATAAAGGAAAACATTTCACTGGGGCTGGCTTGTTGGTTTAGAGATTTAGTCCATTATCATCATGGTAAGAAGCATGACTGCATGCTGGCATACATGGCACGATATAAGAAGCTTAAGTGTTCTATATCCTGGTCCACGGGGAGCAGGGGATTGCCTCCTTCGGCTTAGCTTGAGTGTATCAGATCTCAAAGCCTGCTTGGATAGTGACTCACTTTCTACAATAAGGTTATACCTACTCCAACAAACTATGCCTCTTAATATTATTCCCTATGGGTCTAGCATTTAAACACATGAAACTGTGGGGGTTATTCCCATTTAAACCAGTCAAGCATGGATATCTTTTCACGAGAGTAGATGAAAGACTTAGAAATACCACAATCTCTTATTTTGTCTGCCAGTCAAAGAAAGCACTTAGTAGAATGTCCAATAACACTGGATTCAAATGTTATGTCTATAATTAGGTCATTAATTAAGTAAATTATAAATCATTCATATAGGGAATCTAATATACCACTCTAACATCATGCATTAGAGTAAAAAATCCCTGATATCAAAAAAGCCTACATACAGAGAGGAAACACAGAAGAAAATTTCTCTCTGTTATGACAATATGTTTATAGAGAAAAACAGCAACATATGGTTTAATCTGTTTGATTGAAGAATTTTGGCATCAATGATTAATATATTTGTAAATTTGTTGGTTGCAAGACATCTAGTATTTTGTTTTGTTTATTAATTAGTGGAGTTGAGTGATGTCTTTGTTTTTTTTTTTTATTTCAATAGCAATGTGAAAATGAGTTGACCATAGTAAATGGTTACTTATTTATTTCTATCTCTCAGGAATTATTGGCTATATATAAGTGATGTCTATATTCATGGTTCTGCATTTGTAGGATCAAACCACTGTGGATTAGAAATGTCCACAAAAAATTATAGCTGTATTGCTGACATATACATTCATCTAAAATCTCTGAATAATATAGCATGATATCTATTTCTGTAACCTTTATATTATACTAGTTTTGATAAATAATATAGGAATGATTTAAAATATATAAGAGTATATGCAGTTTCTATATAAATACTACAATATTATTATAAGACTTTTTAACATATGTAGATTGGGGCATTCTTTGGCATTCCTGGACTCAAACCCTATGGAAATGGAACAATTGCATTTGCTTTTAGTTCCACTGATTCATTTAAAATATAGATGTTATAAGCAGTTGTTTTTCATTATGCTGACTACAATATCTAAACAGATGATTTAAGGACAGAAAGATTTATTTTGTTTCCAGGTTTCAGAGGATGTGCTGGTAGATCATAAGGTAACAGTAACCTGTGGAGAGCAAATTATTCATTTTATACCCAACATGGAAGCCTGGGAGTAGGAGTGGGTTATAGATGAAACTAGGGCAAGAAAGCTGAAGGACATTCCCCTACTGTCTTCATTTAATTAGTTCTCAATCAAGACATGCAAGTAACAGTGGATAATGAATGTCAAAGATGTCTTAAAACATTATGTATTTAAGCCAATTGATATTTTTCTTTGATTTTGAAAATACTTTTTTTATTTTTTCCATTTTATTGGAAATGGATTCTTTCCCTGTGTGATATATTCCAATTACAGTTCCCCTCCCACTACTTATCCCTTTTCCTCCCCATTTTCCTCCCATCAAGATCCACCCCCTTTCTGTCATTTATCGGAAAAGAACAGGCTTATAAGAGATAACGACAGAATATAACAAAACAAAATATAATAAGTTAAAACAAAAACCACCACACCAAAGTTGGCCAGGAGAACCATCAGGAAAAAAGAACTCAACAGAAGGCACAAGCATCAGAATGGATATTCGTTCATACACTTTGGTGTATAACAAAAATATTAAACTGAAAGCTATGATATTTATGTGGAAGACCTGGTATTGACCAAACTGTAGGAGCAATAATCCAACATCCAACTGACTTAAAGTCCACTCTACAAGATGGAACCCTTACCTGACAGTGCTTAGGAGTCAAAGAACGAACTAGAAACTAGATACTCCATAGACCTAGGTTAAAACCACACATAAAATATTTAGTCTTTGACAATTTCATACACTATATTTTGGTCATCTATTTACTCCTCGCCAAAAGTTCCCCAGAACCACCCTCTTTATCCTCACTTCCTACCCATCTAACTTGGAGTTTCCCTTTTTATTTTAAAATCCAATGAGACCAATTTCTATTGCCTAAGTGTTGTCAGGAGTGGGACCTCCCATATAGCATGGGCCACCTGAAAATGTCACACAGTTAAATGATATTGACTCTTTCTCTCCCAAAAGTTATCAGATGCCAATCGCTCCTCAAATAGTGGTCAGAATTTTTGAACATCCTCATGCTTCTAAGAATGAACTTTCACAGGTCTTGTAGATGCTGTTACAATGACCATGAGTATATAAGTACAGTTGTCCTGTTGTGCTAAAAAAAAAAAACATAAAACATTGTTTTCTTGAAGTAATCATTCCCTTTTAGCTCTTACAATCTTTCTACTTGCCATGCTTGAGTACATCCCTGAATCTTTGAATAAAATGTTTAATATAAATAATGTGATGATTTGAATGTGCTTGACCCAAGGAGAGGCTCTATTAGGAGATTTGGCCTTGTTGGTAGAAGGATTTCACTGTTGGGGTGGGCTTTGAGATCTTCATAGCTGTCTGAAAATAGTCTGCTCCTGGATTACTTTAGATGAAGATGTAGAACTCTCAGCTTCCCCAACACCATGCTTGCTTACATGCTACCATACTTTCTTATTTGATGAGAATACACTAAATCTCAGAACCAATAATTAAATGTTGTCCTTTAGAAAAGTTGCCTTGGTCATGGTGTCTATTTGCAGAAGCAAAACCCTAAGAAAGAAATTGGTAGTCTGCAAGCATCCACCTCTGTATTTGTCAGGCACTGGTAGAGCCTCTCAGGATACAGCTATATCAGGCTCCTGTCAGCAAGCATTTGTTTGCATCCAAAATAGTGTCTGGGTTTGGTGTCTGTATATGGGATGGTTCCCCAGGTGGTACATGTAGGAGGCCACAGCCCCTCTCCTGGGCTACTCGAAGCTGCACCTTAAAAGGTGGCACCTGTTGGCTATGGAGCTTGTGGTAAACAGGTCCATATTTGGTGGTGATATGTTCCCACTCTTGTGGTTGGCTGAGGCCACGCGCCTGGTGAAGTGACGTGGCCTGCCATGATTGGAGTGGATAAGAGTATAAAAGGGCTTGTATCCAGGGCTCAGGGGAGATGAAGAGGGAGAGGAAGAGGGAGATGATGAAGATTGTTCATGGTTCCTGAATAAACTGTTGTTAGAAGAACTGGTGGTTCCGTCTTTCTTGCTGGTCAAGAGGGGGCGCAACAGGTACAGTCTTTGAATGGTCATTCTTTCAGTCTCTGCTCCACACTTTGTCTCTGTAACTCCTTCCATGGTATTTTGTTCCCCCTTCTAAGAAGAATTGAAGTATCCACACTTTGATCTTCCTTCTTCTTGAGTTTCATGTGGTTCTTAAATTGTACCTTGGGTATTCCAAGCTTCTGGGCTAATATCCACTTATCAGTGAACGCATACCATGTGTGTTCTTTTGTGGGTGGGTTACCTCACTCTGGATGATTTTTGTTTGGAGGAATATGGATTTTGGGACTTCAGATTTGCAACAGAGTAGAATGCTTTATGTGGGGATTTAAGGACCATCCTAGTAGGAATATTTAAGATATTGGTGCTAAGGATGATTTGAACTATGTGAATATGGCCCAAGAATTTTCAATGGAGAAAAATATTAGTGTGTGTCCTAGAGATTGTTTTGTGATATTTTGGTGAAGAATGTGGCTGGTTTTTGTGATTGTCTGAAGAGTCTGTCTGAAGCTAAATTGAAGAGATTTAGATTAATTGGTTTGACAAAAGAAATCTCAGAGTAGCCTGAGATTTTATGTGTATATTAAAATTCACTCTTATGAGAGGGATATAATGAAAAGGAACAAGCTGTGAAAGAAAAATACAAAATGTAGTTTTCATATGTTTCAATAGTTCAAGTAATAAAGGGTCACCAGGAAATGAAATGGAGCTGAATCTTGTGTTCAAGGTAAAAAAACAGATTCAGAGAGTGATTATCTCAGGGCAAAGTCCCACCTAGCTAAGCTTATTATTTGTGTTTGCAGTTGAGCAAGGAATAGTTATGTCATGTTAGGTGGTATTGCCTGAATTTTTTTTTTTTCATTTGGACTTTTAATCTGGAATGAAATATAATCCGGACATGGAGGTCTCACTTGTGATCTAGATATTGAAGCTGGAAGATACAGGATTTTGACTGTGTCTTGAGGAATAGTGGCCATGAAAATCTTTGATCCAGACATGGAGGCACACACATTTAATCACAGGAGATGAAGGCAAGCAGATCTCTGAGTTCAAGGCCAGCCTGGGAGAGAGAAATTTCCAGGTTAAGAAAAATTTAAATCTAGGTGTGGTAGTACATATATTAATCCAGGACTAGAGAAACAGAGCCACACAGATCTCTGAGTTCAAGGGCAATATACAGAGCAAGTTCCAAGACAGCCAAACTTAGGCAGTGAAGGATCTTGGAAAATGTAAAGTTGGTAATAATGGAATAGAGCAATGGTACCATCTTTCAGCTTCAGCAATCAGCAGAACTTGGTACTTTTGGCTATGTATCTCTGGCTTTAGAGACAAGAAGAGAAGCAACTACTGGAACATTGGATACTGGTTAATTGGAGCAAAGAAGTTAGCAGTGATTAAGAAGAAATTAGCTTTATTGAGGTGAAATTTTCTGTGAAGTGTTTTCTGAAACCACAAAGAAGCTGTGTTCCAGAGATAGCCAGTTTTATCTCATGCTACAGCTGGATTTGGTAATGTGTAAGAATTACCCAGGTGATCACTGGTTTTCAGGGCATGGAGGTGTCATGGAGAACAGCTGAAGCTTGGCATTGTGAGAAGCAAGGGAAAGCCACTGGTGAAGGTGTAGCATCTATTGAAGCTACCAAGGACTAAAGGGGTCATGCATGGAAGTTGAGGCTTAGCACTATAAATCAGGTGTATCAGAGGCTATTGGAGGAGTCTAGTTGCATGAGAAACATCAACAGTGAAAGATGCCAATACCATGGAATGACCACCAGGAACATCAGCAGAAGTGAAGTGGAGTGGAATGCTAAAGAGGGTAGAGTTGGAGATGTGATTCAAGCACTTTGGAGGAGCCCAGAAGGTCATGTGTAGATCCTAGTCATTTGAACAAGAAACTGTAAATTGAAATTGCCTTAGACACCTCAAGATGTTAAAGATGCTGGAGCTATGTTATACCTCCTGGGGAATGTTGATAACTGGGAGTAGAATCAGTCCAAGAGAACAATGTTTGTTGCTGCTGAATGCCAGATCTGCCAACAACAGTCAACAAGGATAAAAGGAATCTGAAGAGTGCTTTGACATCAGATATGGAGAAAGAATTTGGAGTTCCCCTGACTGGTTTTCTGACTTGCTTTGCTTTAGTATTTCCTCAACATGATGTTTTGGAACGGTAATGTATACCCAGTATGATATTGAAGATATGTAATCTGCTTTGTGATTTTGATTTCTTAAGGGATTACAGATTAGAGATTGTATGAATGTCAAAAGAGACTTTGAACTTTAAAACATTTAGCATTGTAAATACTGCTATAGACTATGGGATTTTGCATTATGCTATATCTAGGTATGTTCCAAAAACCCTATGTATTTGAACAAGATTATAGAGTCCAGGGAATAGAATATGGTATTTTGGATATATCTAACCCAGGGAGTGGCACTATTATGAGGTATGGCCTTGCTGGAGAGAGTGTGTCACTGTTGGGCTGGGCTTGAGACCCTCATCCTTGATGCCTGAACTGAATCTTCTGTTTTCCCGAGGAACAAGTTATAGAAATCTCAGCTCCTCCAGTGCCACGCCTGCATGGATGCTGGCATGCTAACTGCCATGACAATAATGGACTAAACCTCAGAATCTGTAAGCTAGCCCCAATGAAATGTTTTCCTTTATAACTGTTTCCTTGGTCATGGTGTTTCTTTACAGCAATGGAAATGCTAAGACATGTCCCATTTAGTATTGACTACTCAAGACTTCATTATTCTCAGCACACTGGCCATTTGAGAGTGTCTCTTTTGGTTCTATCTATTTCAAGAAGCATCTCTGAAGAGGGTGAGAGGTGCACCTATCTATAGACATAGCAGCAAATGATTTTGGCCTAGTTCTATGTCCATTTAACAAAATAATAATATTAGATTGTATCCTAGGCAGTAAGAAGTACCTAGCAACAGGCTCTGATTCTGGTTAATAGTGCTAGGCTTAGCTTCTATATCATGGAGTGGGTCTTAGATCCAGTCAGGAGTTTGGTTACTCCTACAACAGTAGTACTACTACTATTACAAAAGTCCACATGTCATGTAGCTTGTGGATTACACATCCGTGTAACATTAATGATTATTATCTTCTCCTGATAGCTTGGACATGACTTTCTAACATTGTGAAAGTTATCCATAAGGGATGAAATTTCCATCTGAGACCGCCCTGGTTTCTCCATGTTCTATGATTCAAACGTGTGATGTTTTCAGCAATAGATTTTTAATATCAAATTCTGAAGTAACCAAGACAATAGCCTATAATATCTAGGTGTTTGTGAATGTCTCTGTGACCACCAGGATTAAGAGAGTTACAATCCACTTGAGGCAAGAAGGGAATCATGTTCAATACACCTTAATTAGATGGTGTTGATTCAGTATTATAGGGCCTGACACTGGACAGTATAGTGTAAGCATATTTAAATCCAGTACAAAACAGTTTCCTGGTATAATACTATCCCCTGTGCATAAGAAGGCACAGTTAATTGAAACTCTTTTCAAAGTACATATCATTTCTAGAAGATGGGTTCTAGAAATAGGATGGAAAATTAAAAGGACCTATGGGAAAATCTGGTGTGGACTCGGTCATTCAGATAGCTATTTGCCACTTCTAGTCCTGGTTGTAGGAACTTGGGAAATCCCCTGGCCATACAGATAGTGTAAAGGTCACATAGTCTATTAAACACCTTTATTCACAGCTTCTGGATTGAAATATAGCTTATATATCTTTCTTGCTGAGGAGATAGTCCTGGTTTAACATTTCTGCTTCACTTTGCTTTTCTTTATGATCCCAAAACGTGTTTATGATTTTTATATCCTACATATTAATTTATTATTACTTCCTATGCAGGCCACTGCTAATTCTGAGAGTTTATCAAATACCTAAAGGTTTCATTTTTAATATTTGTTTGTTTGTTTCACTTGCTTGGAAGTTATTTAGGGTCCCTTCATCAGAATCTTGCTGGCATGTGCAATAGTATATGGGTTTGGTGGCTGATGATGGGATGGATTCCCAGATGGGGTAGTCTCTGGATAGTCCATCCTTTCATCTTAGCTATATATTTTGTCTCTGTACTTATATGCTTTCATGGGTATTTTGTTCTTTATTCTAAGGAGGAGTGAAGTATCCACACGGTGGTCTTCCTTCTTGGTTTTTCTTGTGTTTTGCAAAATGTATCTAAATTTCTGGGCTAATATCCGCTTATCAGTGTGATTATCTAGTGACTTCTTTTGTGAATGGGTTACCTCACTAAGGATGATATCCTCTAGATACATCCATTTGCCCAAGAATTTCATAAATTCATTGTTTTTAATAGCTGAGTNGTACTCCATTGTGTAAATGTACCACAGTTTCTGTATCCATTCCTCTATTGAGGGACATCTGGGTTCTTTCCAGCTTCTGGCTATTATAAATAAGGCTGCTATGAACATAGTTGAACATGTGTCCTTATTACCAGTTGGAAGATCTTCTGGGTATATGCACAGAAGAGGTATTGCTGGATCCTCCTGTAGTACTATGTCCAATTTTCTGAGGAACCCCCAGACTGATTCTGCTGAGGGACCATGATATAGCGGCCTCTTGTGAGGCTATGTCAGTGCCTGGCAAACACAGAAGAGGATGCTCACAGTCAGCTATTGGATGGAACCCAGGGCCCCCAATAGAGGAACTAGAGAAAGTACCCAAGGAGCTGAAGGGGTCTGCAACCCTATAGGTGGAACAACAATATGAACTAACCAGTACCCCCTGTGCTCATGTCTCTAGCTGCATATGTAGCAGAAGTTGACCTAATTGGCCATCATTGGGAAGAGAGGCCCCTTGGTCTTGTAAACTTTATATGACCCAGCACAGGGGAATGCCAGGGCCAAGAAGTGGGTGTAGGTGGGTAGGGGAGCAGGAGCAGGGGGAGGGTATAGGGAACTTTCGGGATAGCATTTGAAATGTAAATAAAATATCTAATAAAAAAAAGAAAGTTATTTAGGAAGAAGGTTTGCAAAGGAATTTAATATTTTCTAAGTGTCACAATGTAACATATTTGTCATCTATACACTAGTATATATGTATATACATACATATATATCATTCTTAATATATGCTTGTTCTGTTATTAATCTTATATCAAATTTTTATAGTGCTAAGTTTATATTTAACATTGAGAAAAAGCTCTTACATATCACCACTTAAAATATCTTTGCTATTATGATATTTTTTAATATACATTACCAAAGGTATACTAATTTTCCACTTGGAATTGTGCCAGGTTAAATCCTTAATTATTTTGGGATTCATTTTATTTCCATCTGTAAAACATTTTAAAGATTTCAGAGAAGAGTATTTTTCAGGACACCTGCTTGCCAGCTGACACTGTCATGGGTACCATGACTATAGGATAAGCAGACAATACCTGCATTCCAAGGCATAGTGATAAATGTCTTTTATTCATAGGGTGATAGAAAGAGAGCAGGATATATATTAGTTGCTGATGATATCAGAAAAGTAAATCATTCTATAGATTGAAGATATAAACTACGGGACAGCAAATGTCAAAGAGACACATTTAATGTTTCACTGGGACAAATCAATAGATTTGCTTTTGGAATAACAAGCCATTTGCTACACATTGAAAATGTATTTTAATTTTTAGAAGCCTTATAGAAATACCAGTGTGGAATCTAAGATTGAACTCTTTATATTCGTGGTGATATATCTTACACTTGGTGTGTATTACATCCATATATTTGAGTTTGAATTTATTATAAATGAAGAAGAAACACATATTTTCATGCATAGAAAGCCAGTGTTCTGCTACTGTGTTATAAGCTCTGCCTATATCACTGCTTCCAAACTATTTTGTTGTTGGCTGTATTTGGAAGAAAAAAACCTAAATCAATAACAAAAGAAGGGAAAGATAATCACTCATCGAGTAGATCCACTTTATCTTTTGGATAGGAAGATAGTATCAACATGTCTGATGATAATCTTAGCTTTTCTTCATAGAATGTATTGGTAAAAGCTTAGACCTCAATTGCCATTTTTCAGATTACAGTATGCATATCATATTTTGATGTCATGTTGGTGTCTTACATTATTTCTGCAAATATACTTTAAAATTTATCATTAAAGTTTTCATTTATTTCAAGCTTATCTTTTTAATGATTTTCATAGATCCTCCAGAAACCTAAAGATACAAATTCTAATTGCTTTTCATTGTTCCAGAGTTGAAATTCTTTTTATTGGCAATGCTATTTATTCGGTTATTTTTGTTTATTTTTTCCTTGAATTTTCATTAATAAAAAATTAAGTACTTATTGTTATCAAAATAAATCATTTCAAATGTATTATATTCTCCGAGTCACAAATTTGACATATTTAATTGGTAAATTAAATAAAAGTGTTTTTGTTTTCTTTTATTTTGATTTGTTTTGATTAAAGTTTCAGAGCAGACCTTCAATTGAGCACCTCCTATTAGACATCTAATTTTGAATCAATAGTTAATGGAAAGTTTTCTATGTGCTAGCACCTAAATTCACCTGTATTTTCCTTCACATATTTTCTACAAAAATAAATATGAAATTTGAGAAGATATGCTTCTTTTAGTAGAGAATATAATGAGACCCAATGTCTGGATGTCCTAAAGGAAATGCATATCTAAAGTTAAGGGGTTACTGCCTGCAATAAGAGAAAATGTGCAGTGTTTGTCTTTCTGGATCTGGACTGCCTCACTAGATAGGTCATGGGCCCTATGGACAAAGATACTACCATTATTCTGCTAAATACACATAGTAAGAAAAAGATATATGATGGCATGTTGTGATACTCTTTGCTCAGTATTTTGCTCAAGCCTCAGTAAGAAGCTTCTAGCCAAAGATGGTCATTAACACAGGTACCCACAACTGGACAACGTGCAGAGAAAGAATGAGCTAGTCTGAAACATTCAAGAGTTAATGTTATGTCTTCATCATACTCTTCTCTCCAAGTCTCAGGGCTCTGTGCAGAAGAAGAGGTGAAAACCAGTGAGAAGAAAAATTGGTGGACAATGCCAATGGGATTGTGTTCTCCATACACAACTGGGTTAATACACATGTAAACCCACAGAGACTATAGTGACTAGGGCAAGACCTGCAGAGATTCAAGCACACACTACTGCTGTGTTCAAATGTGCAATAAAAAAAATCCAACACTTGGTAATCGGACCAGTCTAGCTACCCATTTTCCCCAGTGTTCTCTACCTTCAGTGAGAGTACCTGTAGACTGCCATTACCTGCTTGTATTGATTGGTAGGTAGAAATCCAAAAAGGTTCCTCATACATGAGCATCAAGTAATTTACCAACTGACCCATCTTCTCATCCTGAAGAAAATATTCATAACAGAATAAAACATATTGATGAGCTTGACAGCTTATAATAATTACAGTCAAGAGGGTAAATATGTCCTCTTTCTTTCCCAAAATAGGACACAAGGCATAGATGTAAAGTGTCCCTGCTACATTGCACCATGTTCAGAAATATTTAGATGACTTCACAGTACAATAAATCACAAAAATGTTACAGTCAAATAGAATATTTTTTTAAATGTATAGTTTCATTAAGAGACAGGGTGAATCTTCTATGGCCATTACTTCAATTTTCAGCATACATCTTTCATTCTAAATTTGCTTTGAATATTGAAACAAATAATACCACATGTATATCAGGGCAGTGTTTCTCAACATGTGGGTCTTGACCCCCTTATTTGTCAACTGATCCTTTCATTGGTGTCCCACATCATATATCCTGCATGTCAGATATTTAAGATTCATAACTAGCAAAATTACATTCTATGAAGAAGCAATGAAATTACTTCTATGGTTGGGTGCTACCATAGCGCGAAGAAGTGTATTAAAGGCTTGCAACACTAGGGAAGTTAACCACTGTATTAGGGGCACTGAAGTCTTATCATTGCTCACAAAGTCATGTTTTATGTATGGGACCGTCTTTCCAGAGGAGCTGACATCAGATTCCTGTATCTACACGTGATGCTTCACAACTCCCTGCAACTCTAGTTCTAGAGAAACTGAAGATTTGTTTCTTATTTCCATAGGATATCTGTACTCAGAACCCCTATACAGATACACACATATAAAGTAGGAGAGAGAGGGAGGGGGAGAGGGGAGAGGGGAGAGGCAGAGACAGAGATACGGAGTAAGACAGAGAGACAGGGAGAGAGAGAGTAAGAGAGAGAGAGAGACAGTGAGACAGAGATACACACACAGAGAGTGACAGATTAGTTTGGGATTTTGATTGTGTTTCATAAGTAAAGATTGCTGAGTTTGTCCTATTGTGCTAAGCCAAGAAATGAGTCTTCAAAATGTCACTGAGTTTTGTATTAGCCATCTAATGCTGAACATGAGGCATGGCCTTGAGAGTGGTTCTCAGTGAGTTTATTAACTCAGTGAGACTACATTGCTGAAAATGGGTATTTCATTTGTATCTAGTTATCAACTGCAGATAGCTTTTTGGTTAAGGATGCAGCCCTTGTCCACTTCACCTCTCAGTGCTGCAAGCCTATCTAGTCCTGACCTGTGCATGTGCTATGCATACTGATGTAAAATTTTAAAGTAAGTTGAAATGACTAGCAATGCCATCATGATTTATAATTCACTTTCATCTTTTTTCCTTGAAAAATACCATTAAATTTTGTTTGGGAATTTGCTCACTGTAGAGCCCTGCCTAGAAACCATGAAGTACTAAATTCTCATCACAGCCATGGAAGAAGTTCTCCTAATCCAAAATGAAATTGGTATCTGTGGATTGGTATAGCACATGAGATTATTTATAGGTATGCTATAATGCTTCACAGAAATTGTATTAGAACCATACATAATAATTTGTAATGGAATTAGTCTCTTTGGCAAAATATTTGGTATGCATTATGTGATGATCTTCATTTTCAATGAAGTAACCAAGACGCAGAAAAATGAATGTGGTATATATTTACCTATATGTCAATATTAGTCATTAAGTATATGATAACCAAGCAACAATCCATACACCTAGAGACTTTAGGTATACAGAAATGGTCTAGGGAGGACACATGTATATAAATAGATTAGATTTAATGGGGTGGACTGGGGGCAGTGGGGTGTGTGTGTAGGAATATATTGATCAGGATCACATAGAGTATGGAGATGAGGTAGATAAGGGAATGTCAGGAGAGACAGCAAGAATTAAGGAGCATTTGAGGGGAGGCATGGAAACTTAGTGTAGTGGAAACTCTGTAAAACACTCCAAGGTAATCCTAATAAAGTCTCCGAAATAATAGTGGAGACAAAGTCAAAGCTGTCCCACACTTAAAACCAAATGAAGATTTCAGTGCTGGAACTGGGTTACATTGTATTGAGTTGTCGGTCAAAGGTGTTTCATGGAAATCCCCAAACAACCCAGCTGTTTCCAGGAAAGTATTTTGGTCTCTCAGATTGATAGATAACAAGGCACCATGCTGAAGACAGAACCCATAAAGCTCATCAAACATGAAGAGATAGATTTGCTGCTTATATAGACCATATACCCCTATGTTAGATCGTCTTCTGTATTGACGATACTCTACAGAGTATCAAAAGAGAAACTTAAACATCAACCCAGGCAAAAACCTTTAGATCTTCAGTTCTATTTTGGCTTCAAAATATGCAATGGTGGCAGAAAGCTGACTGACGTGATCAACCAAATTGACGTAAGGCCCACTCCAGGAGATGGATCCCACATCTGACATTGCTTGAGTGATTAAGAACCAGAAACGAGAGAGCCAAGAGAAATAGGGAAATAGGGAAAAAGTAGTGAAAAATGACTCAATTATACTCTGCTATACTCATACAGGATTGCTGTATTTAACCATCACCAAAGAAGCTTCCTCCTGCAGCAGATTGGAACCAATACAGAGACCCATAACCAGGTATTATAGAGTTGGAGGCAGGAGGCTTGGAACACACATTGCTAAATGGAATGTCTCAAGGTTCAGGGAACACTGTGGGAGAGAAGGTAGAAAGGACTGTTGCTGTAATTCTGACTAACAAAACAAAAACAATCCAGTCTTTAGAGCAGATCAGGAGGTAGAGAAGGGAGTAAGCTATTGATGATGGGTACTGGTTCACTGTGGTTTACCCCATATCTCTTTTCAATTGATAGATTGTACATATTTACTATCATATACAACGTTATTTTGAAGTATGTCTACATTATAGAATATATAATTACTGTACCAATTAGCATGCACATAACCTCAATCCATTCTCTCTGAGGTCACATTAGAAAAAAAAAAAACTTACCAAACATTTTGACAATATTTTAAGTAAGGTTATAGCTTTGTTTGAGTTGTAGTCATAAATATTCTGGGTGCATGTAACCTGAAGAATTTAAGTTAAATTCTTTTTTTCTCAAAACTATGTAAAAAAAGCCCACAGATTCAATTCATTTTTAAAATATGAGCGCTCTCTCTCTCTCTCTCTCTCTCTCTCTCTCTCTCTCTCTCCATTTATCAAACATTGCTCAGTATTTTCTTTTCGTCTTTTGTGTTTGCATACTACTATGTCAATAGTATACACACAATTTTAATGGCAGTGACTATTATTCTCTCTGTGGAAATTCAAATTAAGCATGGGCTTAGGACCAGTGGAGTTCATCACAATGCTTTCCTTTTCTTATAAAATCATTGCCCCACTAGTGCACAGACTAATATTCTAATTCAAGAGAGTGTTACCATGTGCAATTGATAGCATTCTGCTGTGTGTTAAATAACACTTCTTAATATTGGTGATACATTGCTCAAATAACTGCATTTATGTGATCTCACTATGGAGCCACCCACTTACATGGAACGGTTAAAATTTATGTGTGGTTGCATAGAGTGAATAATACAGCAACTCAATTCACAGTCATAATTGCTGTTTGATTTGCTTTCTGGGACTTCATTACTCACACTCACTGCAAGCTAGTACTTTTTCTTTTTGTATTGTCTTTTACTCCTTACAAAGATCATTTATTATGACATGGACAAAAGATTAATTTTAAGAAATGTATGGGTTTGAGATTATGTGAATTTTAAATTTTTATAAATTCAGGAAGAGTGGGTTTATTAGAAATAATTTGCTCTTATTTTTCACAATTAACAACTTACAAGGATTTTGGTAATTAAAAATAACCATTGATTACTTGTGGTTTTACACTTATTTTACAATCTTTTATTTATTTATGCTACATATTTTTTGTAGATGGAAGTATAGATCTAAGAGTACCACTGTAAAATGATTAATGCATTTTAAAATACCTCTTAATATATACATTTACATTTTTCTTTTTATTAAAAATTTCATACAATATATTCTGATCACTGTTTTTTCTCTCCCAACTCCATCCAGATATACCTCACCTCTCCACCCACTCAACACCAATAAAGTAGTTGGAGTTTTTCCTCTCTTTCTAAGAAAACAAGCAAGCATGAAACAATTGAGCTAGCACAATGGTTAGGTGTATGGTAAGGGACTAGTGGGGCGGTGAGTATCTCCCAAGGAAGGTAAAATAAAATAGATAGTTATGGAGAGACTGGAGCTGATGGATTAAATTGGGAAGAAGAAAGGAAGAGAAGGTTACGGAGAGGGGCACAGGAGGAAAACAATTTTCAACAGGAATTAGAGTTGGTGAGCTATTATTATTTTATAAAAGAGAGTTCCTTTTTACAAAAAAAATATTTTTATCTAATTCCTTAGAAGTGTTATTGATAATCATTCCTTTTATTCTAACAAATTCTTAGCCAAGCAATCTCATTACGTCATGGTATAAGATTAGGTGAAATTTCAAAGGATCACAGTAACATATTTCATTCCTCATCACTCAGTTTAAACATGTTAGTGGGATTTCTGTCTGCTAGCACTTGCAAAGGGAAGCTCTCTCCATTATGTGTTTTATAAAATAAGAAGAGATGACATAAAACAGACTAGAGTATTGAAATTCTGTCATGGGGCCAGATTTCTTCTGATTATTAAGGGGCAACCTAAATGTCTACAAGCAATGTGTTCATATTCTGTGGATCTAAACAAGAAAAACAAACATATTTGGTTCAAAATAGAAGTCTTGGTTTTTCTTATTTAGCAAAATAGAAGATACAGCATTCACAAACTGGTCAGTCCTTCATTAAGTCCAATGCCTGTAAAGATGAATATAGTGAGAGCAGAATGCTCAGTCTATGGAACATCCGTGGCATCTGTACTTTAAATTTTGTACAAATAGATATGATTAATAAAATCCAGAGTATGTTGATTTATAAACATATTGTAATTGATATCTGAACATATTTGAAATGACCCTTCACTTTTTAGTTTATGCCTAAGGTCTATCATGTCTGATTGAAGAACACTTTAATGTCTTCACTTCAATTCCATACCAACATAAAGGAAACCTAAAAGACTTACTCTTTGTAAATTCATCAAAACCATCTGATTAAGGAGCTCAGAGAGGTCCTTGAATTAGCAGTGTCTAGAGTGTAGATGGTAGATATGTGTTGAATTCAGCCAGACAAAAGAAGTTAAAAGATAAGGTACTTCTGTGGGATAAAAGCTGATTGTTTGTTACGTTTAATGACTGCACAGCTCAGAAACCTCTGTACTATAATAAGATTTCCAATTCTCTGCCAAAACATCAGAAAAATTTTAATAGGGAAATTATGTGTCTTATAAAATATGATACTCCAATTTTATCTCTGGGGACCATTTATTGGAATGATGAGCTTGAAAACTAAATTTTAAATCAATGTAAGATAATTTATCTGAAAATTGCTTCTAAGATTAAGGGCACTTTGGCTTTAATTTTCTAATTCATGCTGTCTGTTTTCACTTTATAGACATGATAAAAACTAATAGGTGTTTTAATATCCATTGACACTTTTCTCTTTGCTTCACAGGTTGAATTCCATCGGTTTTTTTAAATTCTCTTCTTCATTCCTGACTTGTGAAAAAGTTGAGTACCACATTGTTGTTCAGAGGATGGCATTTCACTACTTTAAAAGTTAAGTAGGTTGGACTATGAACATGATTCAGTATGAATGCATGCTGGACAAGCATTAAGATCTGAGTTCATACCCCTACAAGCCACATAAAATGTCAGGCAGTTTGGCCCTAAAATGATTACCTACATCACCCCCCTCAAGGATTTTGGAAAAATCTTAAAAGAGGTCATAGAAAGAATGAAAAGCTGGAGACGGGGGGGGGGGGGGGGAGGGAGAGGGGGGAGGGGACAGAAAGCCTAGTGGACATGCCATAGCTGCTCCAGTCATGAACTCAGTGTAGCTGTGGTTACCCAGGTAAGACATGAAAAAGATTTGGTCTATCATAAGTTTATCATGCAAGGGGGAGGGCCCATGAAGCCTCCTTTCTTATTGAGAGAATATTGACAGTGGCTAAGGAAGGTGCTACTGTCTTTACTAACGTTAGAAAATAAAGTACTGTCTTGAGCTACCGAGAACTTGTCCCTGATTGAGAAGATAACTTCCCACCCGTGCTCATGTATGTCTGTTTAAATTCAGTAGGTGACACCAACATACAAAATACAATAAAATACTAGCAGTTGTTTAGAAGACAAAGGGTTTCAGCAATAGAAAAAGGGAGAACGGTGGAGATTACTGGGTAGTGAAGATGGTTGAAATTCATTACATACATGTATGTGTTTATCAGTGTTTGTAACCCTAGCATTTGGGAGCAGAGAAGGCAGAGCTGAGCTATTCCCAGTGAGACCCATCCAGTTTAGTGGGAGACTTTTTCTCCAATTAGGAAGGCAGTGAACTGTAGAGGAAGGAAACGAAATTCATGCTCTGGCTACTGCATACAACAGCATGCTTGTCCTTACCTAACAACTGTGCTTATACATCACACAAGTATCACACCATCACTTCTAAACACACATTGCACCATTCACACATTATTCCACAAACACACAAAGGGAGAGGAAGAGGAGAGGGAGAGGGATTAAAATGTGTAAGTTGTGGATGTGGCTCCCTGTTGGAGCAACTCTCTAGCATGAAAGGGTACAGATTTCATTGCAGGAGGTCAGAAGCAGTGTAATAGCCAGAGGTGGTCGAAGACTAGAAGGTACCTCCTGGACACAGCTGGACAGCTGCTGCACATAGGAACTCTGCAACTCAGGACAGCATTTCTGAGACCTTGGCAAGCACTGCCAGACAAAATCTCAGCATGAAGAGGAAGGTTTGACATGAAATTCTATCCCTCATTAGAGAACTATTGAAAATTAGCCTCTGGGAGAGGAAGGGTCACTCTCCTCTGAACTTCTAGCACTTATTGTCACAGCCTGTGGTTTACAATTAATTGTATGTATTTTCCTAGTGGTGTTAGTGGTACTTAAGTGTTTATAGCTTTTACTTGACTTATTCTTTGCTAAATTGACACGTGTAACACATACAATACCTTGGTTACTCTTCCCACCCTTTTCTATCCCTGTCAAACTTTCCAGTCTTCCTACAAGTCCTGTTGTCGTCTCCAACCCTTTTCGTCTTGTTCTGTTACTCACTGAGCTTACTCAGTGCATGAGGATGGAATCCGAACCATCCATTAGAGCCTTGTGGGCCCACCTATTTTTCCACTACTAATGATGCAGGTTGTTTTTCCCCTAGTTCATCACGGTAGGGCTTGAGATGCTCTAAGAAACCCTTCAGGATACGTGATGGGTGTATGACAGGTATCTGTGCATATGTATTCAACTCTGAGAGGTCAAACTCATTTTATTAATGTAGTACTCAATGTTCCAAGTATTAAAGTTATAATTGATAATTTCACTAATGATGATATTTGAATAAATTCCACCAATTGTATGAGATCAAAATACACACTTTTTATTCTTAGGAGGTGTCTTACAGGAAAGTATATTGAGCAGTTTCATGAAATATTCTAAAGTATGTTTGTTCTGCGGTCCTTGTTACTTCTGAGAGGCTAAAGGCACAATGCAGGTTACTTCTCTATGACCAGTTTTAAACCTGCCTGTAATAACATATGGATCTTTTCCCATTTAGAATGCTATTTGAAATTTGAATAATTGCCTACCCGCTGGAAGGGACTTTATTATATGTCTGATCAAATTTGTCTTAAAAATTAAAACTCTTCACAAAAGAGGGAGAATTTGCATTTCAGTGCACAAGCATTTACCATACTCTGGTCTTGTTGCTGCGGGAATGCCATCCATCCATGACATAAGAGGGATAGTTATTTACGGTACTTAAAAATTAATAATTTAAAAATTCTAGAGTCTAAGTACTATTGGTAGTATGTCAGTGCTCATAGACACTAGGAATCTGTCTTCTTTATTTTTTAGAATTTGAAGGGTAACTAAGGTTGAGGTTCATTGTAGAATACTGTTCTAAAATGCACAAGACCCTGATCTTGATTCCCAAAGCCATATACATAGAGATATACAAATTAACTTTAAAAAGAAGTTGGAGGAAAAATTAGAATGATGAATCCTTATCTCACATTCCCAAAAATGTACTTTCTAGTTGCCATCAGCATTTTGCAGGAACAGCATAGCAGACAAAGTCACCTATAGTCATTTATATCTGACATCTTGATTGTTACATGTTATTGTTCAGACAAGAGACATTGATATTTTTCTCTGAGCCTGTCAGAATAAACAAACTTCTTTTGGATTTAATATTTCATATGATTCCTCTGAAGACACTTTTATTGATGTTTTAATCTAAGGTGATTTTTTTTTTACTTTCAAATACTGGAGTTATATTACCTAGAGATTATGAAGAAAATTTAGGTTGATTTATTATTCTTTCTTAAATATAAATCATGAATTTTTGTTCATTGGACAGACAAGTAATATGAATATCATTTTGATTTCATTTTGTGATTCTAATGATTTATAAAGCTAAATACAATTTAATTAAGTTTTATATATCTCGGTTTCTCTATATGCTAGGTGGAGACAGGCTATTTGCCTTCCAGTTTTTAGTGTGGGGTATGTGATCACATTTTATAAAATCATTTGTCAGAAAAATAATATGCAATATGAGTTTCCTATGCTACCAAGCATCGGTTTAAGTGGTGAACTATTTTGCTCTAGTAGTAAATTTCCATTCTTAGAATTAATAGACCAAGTGACAAGTTATAAGGAAGATACCACATGACTGAGATTTACGAAGATCCTGGCCTTGATGCAGGCATCCTGGCTGCAGAATTGGCCACAGCCACTGCACTGTGCATGGCTCCCATGCGAGTTATTCTAACTGACCAGCACTGTCTCAGTTACACTGATTCACACTTGCTATTCTCATTTTGCTAGCATTTTGTGTGGTGACAATAGAGAGGCCTCATGTATGTGTATTGATGTACTAAGCAGGAATAGTGCCCCATGACAAATACACCTCACTGTGCTCAGTTGGTCACTTCTACATCTGAGAAACTTCATCATCTAGAACAAATCACTTTTGTTGCAGGATCTAGGGCTGTGTGGCTCTTTGATAGTGATAAGAACTGTGTATAAGAATCCAGTGGCTTCCATATGCCTAACACTAGGCTCAATTCCTTCACTGCCATGTCAATTGTATATGATCTTCAAGAAAGTCTGTGAACCTGATATAGCTATCTCATGAGAGGCTCTGCCAGTGCCTGAGAAATATAGAAGTGGATGCTCACAGTCATCCATTGGACTAAGCACAGGGTCCCCAATGAAGGAGCTAGAGAAGGGACCCAAGGGGCTGAAGGACCTTGCAGCCCCATACGAGGAACAACAATATGAACTAACCAGTATGCCCCAGCTCCCAGGGACTAAACCACTAAGAGTACATATGGTGGGACTCATGGCTCCAGCTGCATATGTAGCAGAGAATGGCCTAGTCTGTCATCAATGGGAGGAGAAGCCCTTGGTCCTATGAAGGCTCTATGCCCCCAGTGGTGGGGAATGCCAGGGCCAGGAAGCAGGAGTAGGTAGGTTAGTGAACAGGGGGAGCAGGGAG
This sequence comes from Mus pahari, assembly GCF_900095145.1. Taxonomy (NCBI): domain Eukaryota; kingdom Metazoa; phylum Chordata; class Mammalia; order Rodentia; family Muridae; genus Mus; species Mus pahari. The sequence goes on along the minus strand of NC_034602.1, from coordinate 74,783,337 downwards.
GGGATAACAGGGAGGGTGTTTTCATAAGGGAAACCAGGAAAGTGAATAACAGTTGAAACGTAAATAAAGAAAATATCGAATAAAAAAAATGTCTGTGAATTATTCTTTGATTTCTATATCATATAACAGATTGAGGTATGCATCTGGAACTCAGTATCTAGCCCCTCAGCCCATAAATTCCTTTGAATGAGATAGATACTGGTTAAATTCCATTTCACCTCCTGGCAGGAAGTTTCCTAATCATTTTAACTCATTCCATCCAATATCAATGTGGTCATGTACTATGGAAAGCATAGTCAGGCCAAATTAGAAAACAAGTAGAGGCCACCTTCAAACACTAAAGCATAAAATAAATTGTTGTTTGCATATTTAATTGAAGTGGAATTTTCTGATTTTGTTGGAGACTCAGTTGTGTCATGTGTTCTGCTCCCCGGAAAACTCTTTTATAAGAGAATGTTTTGCAGAAACAGAAATGTGCATGGATGTTTTCCTGAGGCAGACACGTGAATGGACATCTTGCTGAGAATGGACACTTGATGTTTATCTGGAAGCTGGCTGGTGAAAGGGCATGCAATGTTTTGTTGGAGCATATGCTCGAGGATGTTTTGTTGGAGCATATGCTCGAGTAGACTCGTGATGTTTAACCCAACAGTGTAACGAGTGTAACCCAATAGACAGTACATGATGCTGTGGAACTGGTTTGCCTTGCTGGTCTTTGTTGGGATTTGCTGACACTGGTCTTTCCTGACAATGCTATTGCATTGGCTAGCATTGCTTTCTTTCCTAATATTTGTACTTTGTGATTTTTCTTTATTGTGGCATTCTTCAGCCAATTAGTTACAGAAATCTTAAGAGAAACAAACAAACAAACCAAAAAAAAAATAATCTGAGTTCACTTGAGGTAGTTTGAATTCAATGTTTTCAGGTGATTTTAACTTCAAAAGCAACCTGGTTCCTGAGACTGTGAGTGGAATTGGCAGCATTAACAACTGTGTTATATAATTTCTTAACCTCCCCCATCATGGGCATACAAACATACACCATACACACACACACACACACACACACACTGCTCCCCCATATGTCTCTCTCTCTCTCTTTCTGTCTGTCTGGCTATCTCTATCTATCTATCTATCTATCTATCTATCTATCTATCTATCTATCTATCTATCTATCTATCTATCTGTCTTCTATACAAATACACAAACACATACATGCACACATATACATGCCCACATACATACATATACATATATATGCACACATGCACATACCTACACACACATACACACACACACACACACACACATATATATATATATATAATATATATATACACATATATGTTAAAACATATATACATATATATATGCACACCTACATATATTTATATATACATCCCAGAGCAGGTTCTCAGGGTGTGAAGTAATGGACAGAGTCCTACAGAGATGACTCTTAGAAACAAAGCTTTCTCACCAGAAAAGTGCCCTGGACACATTTATTTTTTATTTATTTTGAACACTTACTCATCAGAAACCTCAATTCCCTTCTCTTTGTATAAACTAAAGTATAGCTGTTAATGCTTTTTTGTAAAAATATTATCTAGTTTGACTTTTTTCCATTTGATGGTACTAAGCATAATCATTTCTGACCTCTGACCTTTTCTATTTTTTTCCTACCATTTAACACTAAAGGGCAGCTGACATACTCTTGCATGCCTCTTCTGAAGCCTATGAACTATGAAATTATATAATTAATGAGTGGTTGAATCAATGAGTTAGTAGAGTGTCAGAACACTCATGTCACTTTGCTTTCGGGACCACTCCTTCCAGATTCTCTTTTGGACAAATACAGTCATGGTCACATCTACTCAAGGCAATTAGCTTTCAAAACTCTGGCATAGAAGAAGTCCCCATGTAATTACTTGGAATGAGAAGTGCTGTGTATTTTAAAGCTTTGTGAGTATTCCACCACCATCTGCTCCCCTCAGGTCTGACGGCTCTGCATCAGTCCTTGTCTGCCTCCCTCCCACCCTACTCCTACACATGGTGTCCTGTGCAACAGCCATCATCTGGCAGTTATGGCAGCATATGTGCACCTAACATGTTTCAAGCATCCCACAGCCAACTAAGGATCGCAGAATTCCACTAAATAAAGAAATAGTTGGTTCTTGCAGGGGGAAGTGTTTGCAATAAAGTGAGTCTTTAATATGCACAATCCAGTGTCAAAGCTTGCACTTAATTTGAGTTTGGTGAACCAGTGCCTACGACATGGAAAACTGCGTTATCGGGATGGCTTGCATAGCCATTCTCATTTAAAACTAACACTTTGATATTCAGACATAAAAGACATACATTTGCCTAATAGATCACCTGGAGCTTAAAACATCATGCGCAGAACATCTACAGAAGGAGGAAAGATGTCATTAGCAGTTTCCTGAAGGATGACAGATGGATTAGAAAAGACTGTGAGTCATGTGAACGCTGCCGTACATTCACAGAATTTCCAGAGTGGAAGATTAAATGAGTGCTAATTCCATGGCAGTCCTAGGAATAAAGAGTAAGGAAACAAACACTCAAATCACTGTGTTTTGGAAGAGCAAGAGCAACTGTGTGAGACATATGCTGAGAACAATCCGCTGCCTGGAGCAAAACTAAGACAGACTTACTGTGTTGGATGGAGATGAATGAGAAGAAGAAGAAAAACAAAACTCTGCGTGTGTGAAGATGTGCCCTGTGACGCTCCAAGAACAGCAGCAGTGAGTGGCATGGATCCCCATTCATATGTTGCTGCAGCCCAACAGGGTGGTTTGCCTGTGTTGCAAGGTGTCAGAGGAAACTGTTATCACACAATGTGAGGGCTTTCTAATGCTATCAAGTGGAAATAGTCTGAAGGTAAAACACCCTTTTGAAGATGGCCTATCACTTCACTTCTGATTTTCTCCAGTTTTGTGTTTTAGTATTTCTCCTCATGAGCAACATCAACAGTAAAAAGAGATTCTTAATTTGCTAAGGAAAATCATTTCAGGAGTGAAACTCTGAAAATTCATTCAGAATTTCATAAATATGTCTGATAAGATATTTAAAAAGGGAAATACCTAGGATGTAGTTAACATTGCTTCCATGTCTGTCATTCTTGCTAATGCTATAATGGCTGTTTCAACATTTTTAGTATTGGAGTTCAGTGTAAAGATGTATATAAATTTGTGTATTGACATTTATTTATATAATAGTATGTATTTATGTATGTAATAATTAACATGTTTCTATTTGGTTTGGAATTCTCTCACAAAAAACACAAGGATGAAATTTCATGAAACAAATCTTCCTCATAGTTTTGTTTTAAAATTTAATCTTTAGTTAAGCCATTTACTGAGACACCACCATTTACCTATACATTTGATGTTTAGTCCCTCCCTTTCTCTATATCCTTTGGGTCCTTGCAATATATGAAAGTTAATCTTGGCTAACAACCTAAATTATTGTAGAGATTTATCAATTTGTAGGTATGTCACTTTCTTTAGTGCCTCTGAATTCAACCACACTGAGGGAATTTAGGTTTTTAAGGTAAACTTTAAAAAAAAATATTCTTTTGCAGGAAAGGCATACATGGAATTCAGTTAAGGGCAAGCATGTATGTGAGGCTCTTATAAGAGAGACGGGCGTGTGAGATAGATACAAATTGAGTTCTTACACTTCAGAGAGTGAATTTGGCCAGAATGAGTATTCTCACAGAATCTTTTCAGAGTAGATAATCCCATCCTCTTTGGAAAGAAAAAGCCATGCTAGATGGACAGTAAGGCATGAGGACCATAGAAGTGGAGGATTAGAGTTTCAGGGAAATATGTGTTAAAAGTACAAAGGAATAAGGCTTCAGTTTTGTCAGTGAAAACATCAGATGGTGTGTGTGTGTGTGTGTGTGTGTGTGTGTGTGTGTGTGTGCCTACTTGTGTCTATACATGTATATGTATAGCTTGTGCGTGTGCATGTGTGTGTATGTTTGTATGTGTATTAGTATGAATGTGAATGTGTGTAGTGTTCGTGTGTGTGTGGTGTTCGTGTGTATGTATATATGGTTTGTGTGTGTATGTATGTAATTATGAATGTGTGTGGTATATGTGTGTGTGCCTTTGTGTGTGTGTGTGTGTGTGTGTGTGTGTGGTGTGTATGAGTGAGCGTGTGTGGTATTTTTGTGTTGGGAGATGTATGTGGAATGTGGGTATAATGTGTGTGGAGTGTATGTGGTGTGTGTGAGTGGTGTGTGTGTCTGTGTAGTATGTGTGAGTGTGGTGTTATGTGTGTGGTGTGCCTGTGTGTGTGTATGTATGGCTTGTATGTAGATGTCTAAGGCAGTCTCTGGATGGTCCTTACTTCAGTGTCAGCTCTGAACTTTGTCTCTGTAACTCTTTCCATGGGTATTTTATTCCCCCTTCTAAGAAGGAATGAAGTATCCACACTTTGGTTTTCCTTCTTCTTGAGTTTCATGTGCTTTGCAAGTTGTATCTTGGGTGTTCTAAGTTTCTGGGCTAATATCCACTTATTAGTGTGTGCATATCATGTATGTTCTTTTGTGATTGGGTTACCTCATTCAGGATGATATCCTTCAGATCCATTCATTTGCCTAAGAATTTCATAACTTCATTGTTTTTAATAGATGAGTAGTACTCCATTGTGTAAATAAATGTACTTCATTTTCTGTATCCCTTCCTCTGTTGAGGGCATCTGGGTTCTTTCCAGCTTCTGGCTATTATAAATAAGGCCTCTATGAACACGGTGGAGCATGTCTCCATATTACCAGTTGGAACACATTCTGGATATATGCCCAGGAGTGGTATTGCTGGATATTCCAGTAGAAGTATGTCCAGTTTTCTGAGGAACTGCCAAACTGATTTCCAGAGTGGTAGGATCAGCTTGTAATCCCACCAGCAATGGAGGAGTGTTCCTCTTTCTCCACATCCTCACCAGTATCTGCNNTCACCTGAATTTTTTATCTTAGCCATTCTGACTGGTGTGAGATAGAATCTCAGGATTGTTTTGATTTGCATTTTCCTGATGATTAAGGATATTGAACATTTTTTTTTTCAGGTGCTTCTCAGCGGTCCAGTATTTTTCAACTGAGAATTCTTTATTTAGCTTTGTACTCCATTTTTAATAGGGTTATTTGGATTTCTGGAGTCCAACTTCTTGAGTTCTTTATATATATATTGAATATTAATCCCCTATGTGAGTGTGTGTGGTATTTATGTGTGTATGTGTGTGCACATGTGTGTGTGTTACATTCAAAGGACAGTTCCAATAGCTGAAGGTGTTGTTGAAGAGTAGATAGCAAGGTATTTTTTCATAGAAATAAAATGCTGCTGGAGAAAATGTGAAAAGAGGAAGCCAAATATTTTTCATGTAGATGTAGAAGTCTAGGGGTGGTCCTTCAGAGTTCAAGGGAATTTTGTCTTAATTTTCACTCCTTACTTTTTTGCCTAATGTGTTGAATACACTACATGTCTATGTTTTGCTTCAGAATATCTCCCAGACCCTGAGAAATACAGAGACTGAGCACAAGGTTATTGTTTTATGCACTATTTCACTTTAATTTGGATTCTTGAAATTAGATTTATAATTTGCTTTCTGTCCAGTTTTAATTCTTTGTTTTCTTGTCATTTCATGATAAGTTACCTGCTATGAAGAGCAGCACGAGAATTCCTCACTAGTGTTGTCCTATGTTTGTATATGATTTGTGTGCCCCTCCATCGTTTATGCAGCAGAAACTTGGTCCTCACCTCACTGATGTTGGCATGTGGTGGGGCTACTCAGAGGTGAAACAGTGTTTGTTGGGAGCCTCCTTACTGTTGTTGGATCCCAGTTATCTCCTTTGTGGCTTTGGTAACATTTACAATTAGTTCAGTATATTGAGAGCCCAGTTTGTTTAGTTTCCTTTCAACTTGTTCAGTCAGTATGGTTATTAAGTCACGTTGATGTAGTCTCACTGTCTCCTCAGAATACCTAATGCAATCACTGAGAAGGAAGGTGGTATGAAAGAACAGCAAAGAGGGTGCCTGAGGAGTGGTGTATGGAGAGGTGCAGCAAAGACTGCCTATAAGACCAAAGCTGTTGGGCCTAGAGTTGCCAAGTCGCCAGCAGTCTATACTAAAAGCCTTAGCTCAGAATGATGATTCTGGAACTTAGTTCAAATGCTGAGAGCAGTCGTGAAAGATATAAGAAATCTTGGAACGGGACATATGCCCTTAACCTTAGGATTTGGGAGACAAGGGAAGGTAGATCTCTGAGTTATGGCTAGCCGAGTCTATGGTGTTAGATCCAGGATGGCCAGGACTACACAGAGAAGCAGAAAAACATTCCGAGCAGACTTTTAAGCTGACTGGTTTTCTATTGCATTCACAATATTTCAGAACTCAGTTGCTTTTAATTCTTCATTGTTTGATTTTCTGTACTATTTTTTTAAATCTGTTTCTCTAAGTTATTAAAATATGTTGAAGGACCTGACAAGATTCTTAGACTCTTTAGAATGCTAACTAACAAAGGAATAAAGGCTCAGATAATTTGTATGTTCATTTTAATGCAAAGATTCTGATTTGGTAAGGACAAAGTTTGGTTTTATAGAAACTGTTGGCATATATAGATAATTATCTACCATTTCCCCTCTTCTTGCTTGCTCTTGTGCATTTGCTAATGATCTTAGCTACCAGCTAAACTGAAAATTTTAAAACATTCTTAGGCCACAGAAACACTCACCTACCCCCCCCCCACACACACACATACACCTCCCACACAAACATATATAACCCAGAAAAACATAACACTCATTTAGATGAGAGAGACAGAGGCAAAGAGATATAGATATAGAGATATAGAGATATATAGATACACACACACACACACAGAGAGAGAGAGAGAGAGAGAGAGAGAGAGAGAGAGAGAGAGAGAGAGAGAGAGAAATATTCTGTTTTCTAGGATACCAGTTTATAATTTTGTAGAGGTTCTACTGTTTGGCAGTTGCATGTGTTTTTATTCCTGAAATTTAGTGCAAGTTTATTCTGAAACATATAACAGAATTAAAAGAATAAATACTGAGAAAATGTCACAATACTTGTACTATAGTTTATGTCATGAATATAACTGGTTGCATTAGACTAATGATTTCTAAACCTCTTTTCCACTTGGAATTGTGAAGCAAGTGAGTATCAGGCAGACGGCACATCCCAGGCTGGCATGTCTCAGGATTTATTGGGATTGAATAATAAATGCCTATTTTCCTCCCCATCTCTTTCCCGAGATTGCCATTGCCAGTGAGAAGTCATTTCTTTAGGTTTGTTTTAAATTCTATGGTTTTTAATGCATCTTAAAATTATTTTATTTTCTACCTACAAGTTAGTGGTTTTAAAATAGGAGAAACCACACACACTGGCCTCTGATGATCAATTATTATTTTTTTTGCCTGGATTTTTGTTATTCAACCCAGTTAGGTTGTGGTGCCATGGAGAGGTTCACAAGATAAATTACCTCCCTTTGGCTATGTCGTTTTCTTCAATTACACAAACAGCAGCCTGAAAATCTGGAGGAGATGAGAACTACAAGAATTCTGGGAGATGCTAACGATTAACGCCTACATTATTACTCTCTGGAGGTTCTTCAGACTCAGCGTCCCTCGTGGCATTGTCAGAATAGCAAAGTAACACAGAAGTTGTCTGGAGCTAGGCATCCTCCAGCTGCCAGGATAATGCCTTTCCAGTGCACGGGGCTGCTTTCCCCCAGAGTCCCATGACATGCATGGAATCAACAGACACACTGAGACCGTGATGGGTTTAAATAGATCTAATCATTCTGGAAGGCAGATAGCTGTGAAAAATCTTGTTACCCTGGGAAGGAAGCCTATCTTTCTCTAATAAAACAGAATGTAGTTACTGTACTCTTCATTTCCTAAAGCACTCTCCTTTGTGTTATTAATTTTTTGAAAGTGCAACTTTGAGAAACTCTTTAGGGACTCCGAGCTTATCAACTCTATTCATCTTCTGACGGAAACATTTCTTATCAAAATAATGCTCTTGAAACAGTATTTTGTTTGTGGTCCTCCAAGGACAGCGAGTTCTGCCTATGTGTCTATTTGACTCCATTACTAGGAAAGCTCATAATGATATGGTTAAGGAAGAAAGAAAGAAAGAAAGAAAGAAAGAAAGAAAGAAAGAAAGAAAGAAAGAAAGAAAGAAAGAAAGAAAGAAAGACAGGAAGGAA
>NC_034602.1:74730576-74775079 GCF_900095145.1 Mus pahari | reverse complement strand
AGAAAGAAAGAAAGAAAGACAGGAAGGAAGGAAGGAAGGAAGGAAGGAAGGAAGGAAGGAAGGAAGGAAGGAAGGAAGGAAGGAAGGAAGGAAGAAAGGCTCTGAAGAATTCAGAAATGAGGACTGGTGGTCTGTTAATAGAAGCTTTAGGACTCTTTTTTTTTTTTTGATTATTTTTATTTTACGAGTATTATTATTTTGATGGCACATGTTTTTGTGCACCATGGGCATATCTGGCACTCTGGCAGGCCAGGGAGGGTGTTGTATTTGTCGGGGTTCTCTAGAGTTACAGAACTTATGGCAGTCTCTTTATAGTAGAGGAATTTGTTGATGACTTACAGTCTGTAGTCCTACTCCCCAACAATGGTCAGCAGCTGTGAATGGAAGTCTAAGGATCTAGCAGTTGCTCAGTCCCACAAGGCAAACAGGCAAAGATGAGAGAATCTTTCTTTTCCCCAATCCTTATGTCGGTCTCCAGTATAAGGTGTTGCCCAGATTAAAGGTGTGTGCCACCATGCCTGGATCTGGGACTTGCTTTGTCCCAGATGACTTTGAACTCAGGTATCTCCTCGCCTTAGTGTCCTGGGATTCAGAACCACTATGTCTCAAGATCTCCATGCTAAGATCCAACTCAAAACATTTTATCTCCTAGACTTAAGATCAGGATCACAGGCAAGCCTTCCAATTCTGGATTGTAGTTTATTCCAGTTATAGTCAAGATTACAACCAGGCTATTCCACTAAATGTATGGAATAGCCTATCACTGGGGTTACAGGGGGCTATAGGCAGCCTTGTGAGTGTTGGAAATTGAATCTGGGTCCTTTGGAGGAATGGTAAGTAAGTTGTGGGTGCTCTCATCCACCGAGAAATCCACCAGTCATACCTTTAGTACTCTCGTACTTTTACATTTGTATCTTTGCCTTGAAAGAACTTTATAGAAGCTTAGTATTCTCACCTAGAGAAAAGTAGCTCTTTACTGACAATATTTAGATATTGAACAGATAGAGTTTTATTTTTTGAATATGCAAGAACCACAGACAGGAAAGCACGAGATAGAATTGGTGTTATATCCAAGTTGAGAAGGCCTCATAGAAGAGTTTATTGAAAAGTCATGGCATTGGGAATTATTCTCATCATCCTTAAAGTGTATTCTGTCCAGTAGCATTGACCACTTTTCTTTTTATTTCCATTTATATAATATTAAACAGTGTTTCATTTTGTGCAGTGCCATGTAAAGACTTAAATTAATTTGGCCTAAGCTATAAGTTAATGCCCTATGCTATAATATATACTGAATAAATGTGAGATTTTAAAATCATCTTTTAAATTGAGTTACTTCTTTATTCAATCTCCATGGTGGTTTTTATTTCATCATGAATTTTTTAGATATTTCAGTGGGTGGGTCCAGCAACCCATGATGTTGGTTATTCTGATGTACACAACAGATATAGGACCACTGTTTTAGTAAGAATAAATTCTCACGTGAAGGCTATGTACACCCTCAATGTTTATCTTTTTCTTACCTGTAAAATATACCAGTTATCAACAACTTGGTAGAATGCAGAGATCCGATCTTTTTTCCAAGCACTAAGGTCATTTATTTTTTATATTATTTGGCAATAATACCTAGATTTTTTCCATTTTCCTTGACAGAAAAAAATGTTTTTCTCAAGACATTCAGGATAAAAATAATAAAAATAACATCTGAAAACCAGTATGTAATCTTGGCAGCCATGTTGCCTTCCTGCTTTCTTGCACAGAGCCTCTGTGTCTCCGGCTTCTTTGCTGATCCAAGAGAGTAGCCACAGGACACAGCAGGCTCCCTTTTGCAGGATATATATATATATATATATATATATATATATATATATATATATATTTCCATTTATTTCCCTCACTCCCTATGTTCAGAAATAATGAGAAAAATTTCTTTGTCCTGGATTTTTTTTATGCTAGCTAAAGGAAAGAGAAAACCTTCATTAAAATAATGAAGCATTTCTACCTTGATTAATTGTGTCCCAAAGCCATTGATGTCCACAGGTAATGAAAACACTCACCTGCCTTAAGCTCAGGCTGTGAGATAAAGTCAGTTGCTCACTTTTCAGGGACTGTGCTGTGGAGAAGGGAACAACCTTTGGCACAGCCAAACTTACATGAATGATCTGTTTCATCTTGTGCTGCAGCTGGATCAATTTGGTCACCAGGAATAGACAGATTTCATCTGAGCCTTGTGACAGAAATTCATTTGGCACAGAGAAATCATTGAGGGCTTTGCAATGCTTGTTGTCAAGGAAATGAATTTAAACATGGAAAAGGGGGAAATCTTATACTTAGGCAAGCATGATGGAAGGAAAGAAAATGAAACCTCACTAGACACTTAAAGCTATTCTGTCAACTATATATATTTGATGACCACATCGCCATTGCCTATTATGTATGTTTATCTGGTATGCTTGGTCAGCTCTTTGTTTTTTCAAGAGAAGAACTTAAATGCGTGAACCCCAACTATTAGCATAATTGTTTTTAGTTAAAATAAGTAAATATGTAAGTCGTCTGATCACATAGGTCGTTTACCCTGATGTATGATTGTTCTTTCCTAGTCTGTTTCTACTGGGGAGTGATTGCTTATGTTATTGCTGCTCATTGGAACTGAGAGTGAATATCTGAATGTCATGAATCATTGTGGAGAGGACTGATGAGCCACTGGCTGAAAGCTAAGGTGCGGCAGCAAATGTGTGAACTTTCTTGGAAGTGTGAAACAGTTTATTGTACTATATAGAGCAGCTCCATAGGTATCCGCAGTGATGGAGATTTTGAAACATAACTTCCAATGAAGTGAAACACATGAATGAATAAGTTATTAGAAGAGACTGAGAAATATGGATTGACAGTAAATGAAGTTTATACTGTGATATATGTGAATTGAGTTGCAATACCAATAACATGAATGCTCACCCATAATAGGGTTCCTAAGAGAGTGGGTGCTTATAGGCCTCAAAAGCTATAATAGCAATACCCCCTCTCTCTAATGGGTAATCTTTCTCCAATCATGTTCTATAGATAATGCCATGGATGGGATTTAGTCATTTAATTACGAGGCTAGAGGAAAAAGAGCCATAAACCAAAGCTCATGTTACTCAAGTAGAAATAAAATGTGACTGCTTTAAATTTCTCGCATTGTGGTAAAGGCAGTGGTTGCTAGGAAACACAGATGCATTTGCATGCCCAGATCTGAAAAACTGCCAAGTCATCCTTGATGTGTTGAAGTTGGATATTCCTGCTGCTTCTTAGTTTTTCATGGGTTGTTGTTAGAGTTTACTACATATCTACATATATTTATATGTATAATAAAAATGCATATATGTAATGTCTGTAAATATATTATACATTAATATATAGGAATGTATATACATGTATTGTTATATGTACATATATGTTTATCATTTACTTCAGTGCAATGGGTTTTTTCAGTACTGCCAATATGAAGGTGGCAGTCCCCTAACTCCTGTTTTACTATCACTTTAGATAAGCCATTGCAATATAGCCAATTTTGAGAATTCTTTTACTTTGTTCTCTAAACATATAGCTCCTACATCCACAGGGCAAAAATTATCTTTCTTTATACTATATTCAACCCATGTGTGTCCACTTCTCCAGTTTTAGTACAATATGTCTCAGTCCCAGCCATATATTACTAAAACCTTCTGAAGATTTTTATTATAAAGTTTGTTTTTATTATTAAAGTGTGCACATGTAAAATGCATGTGTGTATATCGGTGCCCATGTCCCAAGGCACATATATGGAGCTGAGAAGACAGAAGAGTTAGTTCTTTTTTTTTTTCTTTTTTTTTTTTCTTATTTCGAGACAGGGTTTCTCTGTGTAGCCCTGGCTGTCCTGGAACTCACTCTGTTGACCAGGCTGGCCTTGAACTCAGAAATCCGCCTGCCTCTGCCTCCCAAGTGCGAGGATTAAAGGTGTGCGCCACCACGCCCGGCTAAGAGTTAGTTCTTGCCTACTCTGGGATTCAGTAATCAAGCTCGGGCTTCAGAAGGAAGTGATTTTGTCTACTGAGCCATCTCCTGGCCTTCATAAGTTTTAAAGGACACTAACGACTGCTGCTTACTACAGGGTATTTAAGTTAGATTCACTTGCATTAGTCCCCGGACATCCATGTACTTTTAATTTCCAAGACATTTTAGTGCACCTTCGTGACGAGGAGCCATTGTCTCCTGAATCTGGGTAGAGGCAGGCAAATGTATCTCCTTAGCTCTCACTCTCACATTGGTTCTTCTAAAGTGAAAAGAAGTGGGGACTAACTTGGTGAAATTTGTCTCATAGATGAAGATATTGCATCCATCCTCTGGTTCTAGGCTATACAAGCAGTATTAGGCATGGGTTCCCTCTCCTGGCAAGGGTCTCAAGTTAGACTAGTCATTGATGTAGGAAGCTGGTTGGCACAGAGTCCTAGGGTACAACCAATCATGGGCCCAAAGGGAAAGAAAATTTAATTATGATAATAAAATAATAATAATAATAGTAATAACAAGAGTAATATGAAATATTATTAATGATATTCTTCTATACTCATAGATCAGTGTCTACCTGAATTACCATCAGAGAGGCTTCCTCCAGCAGGTGATCGGAACAGATGCAGAGAGGTACTGCCAAGCATTAGGTAGAACTCAGGGAACACCCCAGAAGAGGGAGAGGAAGAAAAGTAAAAGCCAGAGAGGCTGAAGACAACAAGAGAACATGGCCCACAGAAATAACTCAGCAGGGTTCATAGGGTCTCACAGACACTGAAGAGTCAATAACAGAGGGCAGTCCTCAAGGCTATTGGGCTTAATAGGTACCCAGCCTGGAAAGGTTTGCTGCTTAGGGATCTCATTTCTTTGTCCTGGGTGGCAGCAGGCTTCCAGGGATGTAGGCAGAGTTATGGCCCAGGAAATAGAGTACAGAGGGGGGGAGGATAGAGCTTGCCCCTGCAGGGCTTGCCCAGAGGGGAAGACAGGCAGTAAATTAGGGTAAGGGTCTCATCTGGTTGTCCCAGATGGGTACAGACCTCTAAGATTATGTTTAGAGGTGTGGGTCAGGAGATATAGTGCACAGGAAGACCTCATGGCTACTGGGCTTGCCAGGCATGTAAATACATACATACACACACACACACACACACACACACACACACACACACACACACACACATCTATCTAAACACAGTAATGAATTTTTAATATTTTCATGTAGATTATTCAATTTTTGTTAATTTCTTTTTGACAATAAACAATATTCTTTTGAATACCACAAATTAGGCACACAGCATCATTTTGGTGATTATTAAGGTTATTCCAAAATTTTCCCAATTGCACAAAATGTCCATTTGTCTACTGAGGTATTCAATAATTTCTCCAGCACTGCTATTATTTTTGGCTTGGCTGTATCATTATCTAGTAATACTTAAAATGTCAGGGACACCTTCACCTGTGGTGACATTTTCACTTATTGACAGATTCCCCTTTTTCTGAGACTGGTTTACGTATAATGATGCATAGGCTGATCCCCACATATAACGACTCTAGTTTTTACAATTAATGGTGTTTTGCATCTCCTCTAGTTTGGCCCATAGTGCATCAACCAAGTATAGGAAGAGGTACCATGACTCATGTTTTACATTTGAGGAGACAGGCTTAGAGTGTTTGTTTATTTCAGCTTTCTCAATGCCTCATAGATCAACAGCTGTAATTTAAATATTCAAAATTGAAAGCTCTGACATTCTCCCCTTGTTTATAATATTATGATAGTATTTTAAGAAAATGTGAAATTGACCAGAATGGTGTGTTGCTTACCATTATGTGTGAATAAGCAAAATAGACTTGGTTTTCAAATTTCACTTGCTACCTTTGGTGTTTGTTGAGGATTCCTGGATATCCTGATGGGAAAATGAACACTATAATAACTTTAGAAACAGGTTTACATTAGCGTCACTAATATCCATCACCTGTTCAATCTAAGTGGATTCATATACAATAGAATCTTCCTGAAAATTGAAATTATAAACTATTAATTAAATATGATGAGAAATATAACTTAAATCCCAAAAACAGTCATTGTAAGGCAAAGATATAACAAACAAAGGATAATGGGTTTTTCCACTGAAGACTTATTCTGAAAAAGGCAAAGGAAGAAAGAATAGAAATGTCATGAAGAATTTCCAATACTAGGAGGTAAACTATTTTTGCCTAGGATAGTGATAGTAATGGTCTCATTCAGGAAAATTTAAGAATACTATATATTAATGTGGTCATAGTGTCATTTCAGTAACTCAATATGTTTGTCCAGATTATCGGACATTATTCTAAGAGAGACTGAATTTTAAAATGTGTAAACTATGCTTTAGTTAGCTTGAAACACACACACACACACACACACACACACACACACACACTTGCTTGTTTCAGCTTTCTCAATGCCTCATAGATCAAGAGTTGGAATTTAAATAATCAAAATTCAAAGCTCTGAACTTCTCCCCTTGTTTATAATATTATGATAATAGTAAAGATAATAGAAAACGTGAAATTGATCAGTAAGGTCAATTGGGATAGGAAAGGGGAATGAGTGACTGAGTGAGGCCAGAGTGAGGGAGGAAGGATGGGAGCTCATGGGCAGTGAGCACATTTTCACAAGTCAAAGTAGGCTGGGATGCAGGAGCATCTGAGACCTTCTTCCATGAGTCCTTTTCTTAAGTTTTCGGAAAGTTATACAGTTGTAGGCACAGATGAGAACAATGCACTTTTAAAGATTCTGAAATAACTTTAACAGCACTGTATTGGTAATATGATATAATAGTTGATTCTGCTTTAAGGATAACTGGAATTAGGTTCAGTTGCTAGAAAGGGTCTAAAAACCTAGGTAAGTGGTGAGCATTATAAACACAGGTAGGTCAGATAAACTGTAGGAACACTGAAAACAAAGAGATAAAATTTAAAGATGATTCTAAAGGTTGCTGTGTACTCTCCACTCTCCTTAGTTTCTTAAAGCTCCCAGAACTTTGGTTTCTCAGTGAATCAATGTAGCGTAAGCCTTGTGATGATGTTATGCCACAGAACTTCTATCTACACACAACAAAATGCTTTTCTTTAATATACTGAGAATTCTATTTCAAAAATATCATTTGTTTACCATGCTTTTCACTTTTATGAACTATAATATGCTTTCTGTTTATTTCAAGCAATTCTATTTTCTGGAGTGATTCATTATATACCTATAATTGAGAATTCTTATAGGATAAAGACCATTAATCTTAATATCACCTTTCATTTGAGTAAGAATTTCTTCCATTAAAGGATAGTCATTTTTGTGATCGAAATTCCCTATTGCTAAAATAGTTCTCTAAGGACATGTTAGGTAAAAATACGTTGATGAAAAGGAAAGGAAAAATGACTAAGTTAGGAATTCATTTGCTTGATCCCACAATTTCACACTTCCCTCAGAGTTAATGTGTGCAGGAAGTGTTGATGACTTGGTCTGTAATTAAACATAAAGGTTCTTACAGCTACCTATTCATATACTTTATGATATCCTTGGGGATCATTTAACTGACTAATTTGGACAGCATAGACAACAAATTGAGGGTCTGGACTCCTCTCCTTTTATAACTCTGTAAACATAATCTCAAATTGATTCGTTGCTAATACATAAGAACCAAATGAAAAATTAATTATATTGGCTACCACCCTGGAGTCTGCATTTTATTGCTTTCCTGCTTTAGCTATTTGATCCCTTTTCTTTTGATTTATCAATAAAGTAGCCCATGTGGAAAAATAATAGAAGAAAGGTAAGAGCAAGCACCACACATATCCAAAGCATAAATCTGAGCAGTCTAGGCACAGTGCAAGATTTAGAGCTGGCCCCTAGGCATTAAATTCAATATCAACAATACATTTAGATGAAATCAATTTTCCTCATTTGTTAAACTTATGATCTTTTTCTTCTGTGTTCATTAAAAGAATCTTTGAAAGGGAAATAATTTCTGCTAATATGTTTATTTCTCCATTTCACCTGTGACTAAATTTTCATTGAAGACCTGACATGAAAGCAATTATAGTAATAGATAAATAGAACCTGAATGATATGTGTGATGCGCCCCAAGTATGTTTATGGATTATGACACTCAGGAGCCTTCGAGGCTAATGACAGTACATAGCAACTTTGACCCCCTTTGCTGTATTCAGCAATTAAATTTAGAATTTCAATAATCGCCATTAGCTCAGTATGCTGGCAGAAGTGTACATTTTCATTCAACTAAAATATGCTCACATAGGGTTGATATAATTTATTTTATATAACCTAGTCAATATGAAATTAGACTAAAAGTGAAATTATAACATGCATAAGATTTTAAATACTATGCTTAATTTTTATACATAAAATTAGGCATGTGGAATAAAAATATATGCATATAAAATATAAATTGAAGACAAACATTATCTATATAAGCAAAATGCTTGTTAGACATTTATTTAACTATTGGAAAATGTAAAATTCATTAAATATCATATAACATTCTTGCTTCATTAATATTTTATCAAAAATTCAACATATCAGGTAATATATAATACTAATAATTTTACCTAAAATTCAAAATAAGTAAAAATACAGTATCTATTAAGACAAAACTATTAACTGATTATTAAAAGCAAGCATTACAATTTTTTTCTCAATTGAACTAGCTCCTCAGATTAAAGTTCTAAATAAACATTTGGTAAAATAATTTTTATTGGCATCATATTGTACAATAGCTCAATCTTTGTCATCTGTCAATTATAAATACAATTAAAGTTGAGGATTTTTTCAACGAATGGGTTGTCCTATATTTGCTTGGCTAGAAGTAATTCCATGTCTGTTAAGAGTGAAATGCTCTTTCAGCAAAATCTTGCTGGCATATGCAATAGTGTCTGCTTTTGGTGGCTGATTATGGGATGTATCTCCGGGTGGGATAGTCTCTGGATGGTCCATCCTTTTGTCTTAGCTCCAAACTTTGTCTCTGTAACTCCTTCCATGGGTATTTTGTTCCCTATTCTAAGGAGGAATTAAGTATCCACACTTTGGTCTTCCTTCTTCTTGATTTTCTTGTGTTTTGCAGATTGTATCTTGGGTATTCTAAGTTTCTGGGCTAATAACCACTTATCAGTGAGTACATATCAAGTGACTTCTTTTGTGATTGGGTTGAAAGGACCCTGATATAGACGTCTCGTGTGAGGCTATGCCAGTGCCTGGCAAATACAGAAGTAGATGCTCACAGTCATCTATTGGATGGAACACAGGGCCCCCAATGCAGGATCTAGAGAAAGTACCCAAGGAGCTGAAGGGGGCTGCAACCCTATAGGTGGAACAATAATACGAACTAAACAGTATCACCAGAGCTTGTATCTCTAGCTGCATATGTAGCAGAAGATGGCCTAATTGGCCATCACTGGGAAGAGAGGCCCCTTGGTCTTGCAAACTTTATATGCCCCAGTACAGGGGAATGCCAGGACCAAGAAGTAGGAGTTGGTGGATAGGGGAGCAGGGCGGGGAAGGGTATAGGGAACTTTCAGGATAGCATTTGAAATGTAAATGAAGAAAATATCTAACAAAAAAAATTGCAGAAAAAAAAGAATGAAAGGCCAGGAAGCTGGAGTGGGTAGGTTGGGGAGCAGGGTATAGGGGGCTTTGGGGGTAGCATTTGAAATGTAAATGAAAAAAATATCTAGTAAAAAAATGCCTTAAAATAAAAAAGAAAGAAAGAAACCTAGCTGGGCTTGGTGGCATACACCATTTATTCCAGTACACAGGAGGCAGAGTCAGGCAGATTTCTAAGTTGGAGGCCAGCCTGGTCTACAAAGTGAGTTCCATGACAGCCAGGACTACACAGAGAAACCCTGTCTTGAAAAACAACAAAACAACAACACCACTACCACCACCACCACCACCACCAATATATATATATATATATAAAAGAAACCTAGGAAGTTGATGTGTTCTGCAACTCTCTGTTTACTAGGGTTAATCATATATATATATATATATATATATATATATATATATATATATATAGAGAGAGAGAGAGAGAGAGAGAGAGAGAGAGAGTTAAGTGAAGTGGCCTCCTGGATAAAGGAACATTCTCTCAAGCTTGTGTTTGGCATCCTCTTAGTATAGTGAGAGTACTGAGTACATTTTTGTTAAATTCTAGAAAGTCTTTATTTTCTTTCTTTATTTCTTCTCTGTCCAAGTTCTAATTGAATAAGAGAATTGTTCAGGTTCCATGAGAATGTGAGGGCTTTCTGCTTTTGTTGTTATTGAAGACTAGTCTTTGTTTATGTTGATATGTAAGAATACATGAAGTTATTTCAATCTTTTTATATATGTTGAGGTTTGTTTTGTGTCCAATCATTTGGTCAATTTTGGATGTGATTTGAGGTGCTGATAAGAAGGTATATTCTTTTATTTTATGGTGAAATATTCTGTAGATATCTGTTAAATCCATTTGGTTCATAACTTCTGTTAGTTTCACTTTGTCTCTATTCAGTTTCTGTTTCCATGATCTGTCCATTGGTGAGAGTGGGATGTTGAAGTCTCTCACTATTATTGAGTGAGGTTGAATATGTGTTTAGAGATTTAGTATTGTTTCTTTTACAAATGTGGGTGCCATTGCATTTTGGGCATAGATGATCAGAATTGCAAGTTCATCTTGGTGGATTTCCCCTTTGATGTGTATGAAGTAACTTTCCTCAACTGTTTTGATAATTTTTGGATAGATATCTCTTTTATTGGATATCAGAATGGCTACTCCAGCTTGTTTCTTGGAACCAATTGCTTGGAAATTTTTTTCTAGCGTTTTACTCTGAGTTAGAATCTGTCTTTGTCACTGGGGTGTGTTTCCTATATGCAGCAAATGCTGGGTCCTGTTTAGGTATCCAGTCTCTTAGCTTATGTCTTTTTATTGGGGAATTGAGTCCATTGATATTGAGAGCTATTAAAAGACCAATGAGTGTTGGTTCCTGTTATTTTTGGTGTTAGAGG
The DNA here is from genome assembly GCF_900095145.1 of Mus pahari. Classification (NCBI taxonomy): domain Eukaryota; kingdom Metazoa; phylum Chordata; class Mammalia; order Rodentia; family Muridae; genus Mus; species Mus pahari. Next base: position 74,764,017 of record NC_034602.1, on the reverse strand, counting down.
GGTATTATGTTTTGGGGATTCTCTTCTTTTTGGTTTGTTGTTAGATAATTAATTTCTTGGTTTCCCCTGGGTGTAGCTTCCTTATGTTGTAGTTTTCCTTCTATTATTCTCTGTAGGGAAAGATAATGTTTAACTTTGTCATAGAAAAATCTTGGATTTTCCATCTATGGTTATTGAGAGTTTTGCTGGTATATTAACCTCAGCTGGAACTTGTGTACTCTTAAAGTCTGTATTACATCTATCTAAGATCTTCTGGATTTTAGATTCTTTGTTGAGAAGTCTGATATTATTCTGGTAGGTCTGCCTTTCTATGTTACTTGGCCATTTTCCCTTAATAATTTTAATATTCTTTCTTTGTTCTGGGTTTTTAGAGTTTTGATTATTATGTGACTGGAGGAATTTCTTTTCTTGTCAAATCTATTTGTACCTTTATGAGAATCTCTTCCTTTAGGTCTTTAGTTGTAGACAGGAAATAAGATATTTCTCATGCATGGCAAATAGGGTCTTACTCCACTGGGCTCTGTGGAAATCCCAGTTAGTACAGGTACTGGAGGGCAGGGGGGAAGGTCTCTCCTGTGAGTCTGGTTATGACAGACATCCTGTAAGTCAGGCTGCCTCTGGGTGTGGGATGGCTTCAAATTTCTTTATTGAGAATTATTAATATTAAATGTTCTCATATCCATGTCGCAAATTCATCCTTGTATAAACTTAATTATAACCCCAATATGAAACATTTATCATCATCTTATAAAGAATTATTGGATTATTAATCATGTCTTTGTTACAACTATTTATAACTCAGGCTTCCTTCTACTTTTAAACAGTTTTCATATCAGGGGTAGAGTGATATTTTCAGGGGCTAAAAGTCCATATTGTTCTTTCGGGTGACTCATGTTTCATTGCAAGCACATACATGGTGGATTACAACTACCTATAAGTCTAGCTCTAGAGGGATCAGAATTATGTTTTAGATTCAGACATGCCTTTATGACCTATTCATTGATATTTAATGCTTACTTTTTGTACATTGTCTAACATTCCTTCATCTACCATGTAAAATGTTTTGAATATATTATAGAACTCTTCCTACTCCACAAACACAAAGCTAAAAAAAAAATTCACCACAATTAAAGCACCCAAGCGTTTTGATATCTGAGACCTCTAGCTATAGCATTTCTGATGATATGTGCATGATGCTCATGAGAGCCAATGTCATTTGTATTCCTTAGCCACTCATTCATTGGCACTGCCTGTTCCTTTAACAATCTAATAACACTTTTGCATTTGATATTCCCATTCTCAAACACCAAGGTCTCTATAAACACTTTTTGGCATCAGGGACTGATATGGCTTTGTTTATAGCTAAAACCAATCTTGGGAAAAAATCTGTGAAAATTTCCCCAGAATCTTGTACAGCCTTAGTGAATGAGATAAGACTATCTTCAGGATTCCCACATTTGTCCCAAGCACTTAAAACTGCCAAGGGACATTGTGCTGTAACAGTCTCATCAAAGAGAAACAGTTCATGTAGGTTAGAATATTATCCTTTACCTAGCAATTGATATTTACTAATGTTTATTCCCTTGTTCTATTTTGTTTCCTATTTTGTTCTATTCTCTTCCACCCTCCTCCATGGTAACCCTTATAGTTTTTAAACTGTCTCCGGCACAGCAGTTACTAAACATTTCCAGTCTTGGGGAACAACTTTATTTTGGAAAGCCCAGTTATTTCATATTTGTTCAACATAAGGAGAATATATTCCATAGGAAATTGCAGCCTCTTTAAAATGTCCCAGATCTAAGTTATCTATAGGATGCTACATTATTTCATCGTAATTATGATATGCACCATTGGCAGGTTTGTGTTATACAATCACTGAGAAAACCAATGGTGAAGTTTTAATCTTAGGACCCTTTTCTGGCTGACCAGTTGGCTCAAGCTTAATGCTTTCTCTAAAAGAGGCTGTTTCAGCTTTTTCTGCATCTCCTCCTCCTCCTCCTCCTCCTCCTCCTCCTCCTCCTCCTCCTCCTCCTCCTCCTCCTCCTCCTTCTCCTCCTCCTCCTCCTCCTCCTCCTCCTCCTCCTCCTCCTCCTCCTCCTCTTCTCCTCCTCCTCTTCCTCCTCTTCCTCATCCTTCTCCTCCTCCTCTTTCTGGATACTCATTTGCCTCCTCACTTTGCTCATGATTTCTCAATTGTACAGGTTTCTAACGTTCATATTCATTATTCTACTTCTGTTTTCATTTGTGCTAACATATGTGGTAGAGGAGCATATGCTTACATAAATTATTTCTATAACAGTTTTATTTTGACAAACAGATACAAGATTAAACCACCTTGATAAAGACTTATAAATCTATGCATGTCTAAAATATAATCTTTTCCTTTTTTAAGACACTAATCTACTCAAGAGTACGAATTAGTGAACTTTACTATAGTTCAAACTTTTAATGAGAACATAAATTGGAATATTTCCTCTAACTATATTTAAAGTCAACAAAACATACACAACTCATAAACACCAGTAATAGCACTTAGCCTTCAAATCTATATGTCTTATGTGAAACTTAGGTGCATGTGTACATGTATGGTTATGGTGTATTTCTTTGTATGCATGTAGTAGTATGTTGTTTTATGGAGTCAGAAATTGATTTTAGGTTTCTTCTACTATCACACCACCTTATATTTTAAGATATTACATCTTGTTGTACCTGAAGTTTGCTCTTCTACAAGACTGGCTGGCCTTAATATCCCATGATCTTCTGGTTTCTATTGCCCACCTCTGGAGTTACAGATGCATAACTTGGAATCCAGAGTTTTACAAAAGAATTTAAGATAATAAATTTTGTATAAGGAAATTAAGAGTATCTCATAAGAAAATTTGTTTTGCTGGATACATATTAAATTCTAAAATAAACATTTAAAAATTTTCAATTTCATATTAGGAACATAGGATCATTTGCAACAATTAGGAGTTATTTGATTCTTACCTATTTCCAATGTACCTAAAATTTTGGTATAAAACTGATAGTAAATTTTTTCCTTTTAACTATAGAAGGATATTTTGATGTCTAGTATGTAAAAGAACTAAACTACAGAGTATGCTAGAATAATGAAAGTCTAATGAATAAATTACCAATGGATACCAATTTATTGTTACTGTTTTTGGAAGAACATACATCACTAAATATTGATATAAAGGCCTATTGATTTCATCCATGCAATAGAAAAATCATTAAAATTTATACTGACTTAAAGTCACATCTATCCATGTGTTTCATAGTCACCGTCTAATTTTCAATACCTGATAGATAGTTTCTATTCTTTTTAAATGTGACACCTGAAATGGTTCTCACTGGTCTCTCCCTCATTGAAACACTCTTCTCCATCTGGGATCTTGGGAAATTCTTTACTCTCATTCCCCTCAGTAGTGAGAATTTTGATTTCATAAAACAAAACAAACATAACAACATAGCATTAATCCAGTTATGTTATGTTGCAAGATATGGGGCTGCTTCAGATTGTCCACAGCAGTTCACTATGACTTGTCTCATGCTCTGGCTAGGGTGTAATTCTGCCATCTGAAGATAGTTTACATTTGGAATGCTGGAAACTCTGGAGAGGGTATAAAAACTTCAGAGCCATGAGCAAGGTAGTAGCTGCTGTTCCCTGTGCTACGTCCTTGCTGCTGCTGCTGGTTCTTGCTGCTGCTTTTGTTGTTGTTGTTGTTGTTGTTGTTTGGTTTTGCTGAATTGTTGATTGAAGATACCATGACATCAAAGATTGGATTTAACCCTTATGAAATTGATGCCCCCAAACCAGAAGTAATCTAAAGAGTTTTACACCTCCTTTCCTCTCTAACATTCTTTCTTGCCTATCTAGTACTAAGATGTTGGAAGGGATTGGGGTGAAGAAGGTTCACAGGTAAAAGAAGCCAAGAAATTAGCCAAAACCAACCATTATTAGTGGCAACAAGCATAGGGCTCAAACTCCTGTTCCTGAGATTAAGGGTTTTATGAATTACTGACTGAGGGAGCAAGGCTAGAAGAGAAGATGGATCTTTGACTTGCTCTGGCACTATGCACTGTTGGTGGTTTCAAGTTCCCATAGCCCCACAGCAAAGTGAAGATGTAGATGAGGGGACAGAAGGAGGAGTGTGAGGAGGAGGAGGAGGAGGAGGAGGAGGATGAGGAGGAGCAAGAAAAGCTCAAACTGCCTGATTTGAGAGAAAATATTAATCTTGAGCCAACTGTTCAGCCAATAGAGGGAATGGAAGAATTGAATTTGCTTTATTGTTAAGTGTGGAGATATGGGTTTATTCTAAGTCTTCAATTTTAATGAGCTCTGCATTCTCTATGGCAGTATTTGTAGGAAGTAAAAGATTTATTAGGAGGTATTCGACAATCTTTCTAGTTCTGTTTATGACTTACTGTTAGCACTCAGCAAGTCAGTTCCATGTTGAATCCTCATCTGTGGGCAGCTGGGAGGACCTTCCTCTAAATAGCCCTCTTTTTTTAGCATAATATTTCTCTACAAAGTATCTGAGACCATTTTACCAAACTCCATGAAGTAAATTATAAGTGGAATAATGCAAGCAACATAATAAGGGTAGTGCTTGACCCCATTGCAATTGATTTCATCAGCCCATCTGCACACAAAGATTCTGTCTAACCCTTGATTATGTATAGTTTTATGAATCTCATTTTACTTTCACAAAAACCGAGATTAAGAGAATCAGATAATTGCTCAGAGTACCACAACTAATAACTATGTCAGCATGATACATCTCAGATCTCCATTTTCTGAAGCACTTGCTTATTATACTATACTCAGTGTAAAGCCTGGAAAGCATCCTAATTATAGTTTTCTTTTTTCCATTGTTATTACTGTTGCTTTGGGTGTTGTTATTGGAGTGAGAGAATATTTATATTATGAAATAAGGTTTTACTTTCAAAGAAGCTATAAAAATATGACTGCTAGTTTTCTGAACTCCTGAACAAGAAAAAAAAATAAAGTCAAATTTTCCTTCTTATAAAATGTACTTTTGAGTATATATAAAATACTCAATAAAATACTTGCTTAACGACTTCAAGAATATATCACAAAAATCATTCATCACTATCAAGTAGATTTTATTCCAGAGATGCAGAAATGGTTCAACATACAAAAATCAGTAACTGTGGTCCACTAGAAGAAAACCACATGACCATCTCAATGGATGCTGAAAAAGTCCTTTACAAAATCCAATACCTCTTCATGATAAAAAGTCTTAGAGAGATAAGTTATATAAATATAATTATGACAATTTATGGCAAGCCTATAGCCAACGTCAAATTAATTTGGGAGAAACTAGAAGGATTACCACTAAAATCATGAATACGACAAGGCTGTGTACTCCCTCAGTATTGATTCAATACTGTACTTGAAATTTTAGGTAGAGCAATGGGACAGTTGCAATAGCTCAAGGGGATAAAAATTGTGAAGAAAGAACTTAAAGTATTATTTTCTGCAGATGATATGGTAGTATACATAAGTGTCCCAAAAAGTCCACTGGAGATCTCTTAAAGCTAGAAAACACTTTTAGCAAAGTGTTTGAAAACAAGATTCATACACACACACACACACACACACACACACACACACACACACACACAACACACACACACACACACACACCAGTAGCCATACTATATACAATAACAAACAGATTGAGAAAGAAATCAGGAAAATAACACTCTTCAAAATAGCCTCAAAGAATATGAATTATCTTGTGGTAATACTAACCAAGCTAATGAAAGATGTATAAGACAACAATGTTAGATATTTGAGGAAAGAATCTAAAGAAGACATAAGAAGATGAAAAGATACCCCATGCTTATGGACAATAGGATTAACATTATAAAAACAGCCATCCTACGAAGAACAATCTATAGATTAAACCAATCCATATCAAAATTCCAATAAAATTCTATATAGAGCTTAAAAGAGCAATTCTCAACTTCATATGGAAAAACAAAACTTCCAGTATAGCTTAAACAGTCCTAAAAAATAAAAGAACTACTAGAAGGTATCTCTAAATTCAAGTTTACTATAGAGATATAGTAATAAAATCTCATGGTATTGGCATAAAACCAAACAGATTGATCAATGTAATTGAAATGGACATCGAGACATAATTCTAAACATGTATGGACTCCTGAATTTTGATAAGGAAGACAGAAATACACTGAAAAAAAAAACAATATCTTTAACTAATCATGCTGGTCATACTGAATGTCTTCATGTTGAAGAATGCAAACATTCCATGGTTTTCACTCCGTACAAAACTCAATTCAAGGACTTCAACATACAACCAGATACACTGAACCTGATAAAATAGAAAGTGGGGAATAGGGGAATAGTCTTGAACATATTGGCACAGGAGATGATTTTCTTACCAGAACATCTAGAGCATAGACACTAAAATCAACAATAAATAAATGGCAGCTCACGAAACTGAAAAGCTTCTATAGGGCAAAGAAGACCATCAAATCTGACAAAGAGGCAGATTATGAAATGGGAAAATATTTTCATCAACTCTACATCTGTTAGAGCTCTCATGTCCAAATAAATATAAAGATTTCAAGAAGGTAGATATCACAAAATCATATAATCCAAATAAAAATTGGGAATAGATCTAAACAGAATTCTCAATAGAAGTATCATAAAAAGCTGAGAAACACTTAAAATTATACAACATCCTTAGTCATCAGGGAAATGTGAACAAAATCTACTTTTGACAATCTATCTTGCTTCTGTCAGAATGGTTATAGAATACAAATGATAGATCATGCTGGATAGAATGTGGAGCAAGGGGAATACTTCTCCATTGTTGGTGAGAGTGCATACTTGTATACCCATACATAGTGGTTACTATGGAAATCAATGTAGTGGTTCCTCAAAAAATTGAGAATTAATCTACCTCAAGGCCCAGTTATATCACTCTTGGGCATATACCCAATAACTCCCCATCTTACCAAAGGCTTTATAAGTGCCAGAAACTGGAAAGAACCCTAATGTTCATCAACCAATAAAAAAGAATGAAGAAAATGGGATACATTTGCACAACTGAAATATTAGTCAACTGTTAGAAAAAATGACATCATGAAATTTGGAGTGAAATAGATGGAACTAGACAGAATTATCCTGATTAAGTGTACCTAGCCCCAAAATATAAGTATGGTATGCATTACTTATAAGTGGATAGAGTCTATTGAGTGAATGATAATTAAGCTACAGTATACAGACCCCAAGAGTGTAGATAAAAAGGAGAGGTTGGTATTTTATGCTATCTCATATTTCTTGCATGTTTCTTTTTGGGTTGCAAAACTTTCTGGATCCTCTACTCTATGTTCCAGTTCTGGTATTTTATCTTTGACTTGATTTAGACCATTCATGAAGCTTTCCTTTTTTTTCATTTTTTATTGGTTATTTTATTTATTGACATTTCAAGTGTTATTCCCCTTCCTAGTTTCCCCTCCACAAATACCCTAACCCTCCCCCTGCCTCTATGATAGTGCTCCCCAACCTGCTCACCCACTCCAGCCTCAGCACCTGAGCATTCCCCTACTCTGGGTCATTGAGCCTCCACAGGACCAAGGGGATCCCCTCCCAGTGATGACAGACAAGGTCATCCTCTGCTACATATGCAGCTGGAGTTATGGGTCTCTGCATGTGTACTCTTTGGTTGGTGGTTTAGTCTCTGGGTGATCTTGGTTTTCTGGTTGGTTGATGTTGTTGTACTTCCTATGGGGTTGCAAACCCCATCAGCTCCTTCAGTCCTTGACCTAACTTCTCCATTGAGGTACAGATACACAGTCCCATGGTTGGCTGTAAGCATCTGCATCTGAATTGGTCAGGTTCTGTCAGAGCTTCTCAGGAAACAGCTATACCAGGCTCCTGTCAGTAAACACTTCTTGGCATCAGCGATAGTCTCTGGGTTTAGTGTCTGCGGATGGTTCCCTAGATGGGGCAGTCTCTGGATGGTCTGTTCTTCAGTCTCTGCTCTACATTTTTTCCCCTGCATTTCCCTTTGACAAGCAGAATTCTGGATTAATTTTTTTGAGGTGGGTGGGTGACCCCATCCCTCAACCAGGGGCCATGCCTTTCCACTGGATATGGTCCCTACAGGTTCTCTCTCCCCTTGTTGGGTATTTTGGCTAATGTCCTTCCTGTTGGGTCCTGGGAACCTCTTTGGTCCCTGACATCTGGGACTTTCTATTGGCTACCCCCAGTTACTCATCCCCCACTACTACACACCTTCTTTCTAATTCCTGACTCTATGTACTTCTCCCCCATCTCCTCCTGTATCTGTTCCCCCCTTTTCCTCCCTCTCCTCTCCCACCCTACCCCTATCCCTCTCTCCTTCTATCTATGGAGATTATTTTCTTCCCCTTCTGAGTAGGACTGTAGCATCTACACTTTGATGTGGTCTTCTTTCTTCTTGGGTTCTATAGAGTCTGTGAGTTGTGTCTTGGATATTTGCTTAGAATTTTCTGGTTGGGTTATTGGGCTTTTCAGTTCGATTTGTATTCAGCTTATGTCCCCATCAATGTCAATGTTACTATTGCTTTATGAAATTCTGTTTTTAAATCCTGATTTTTTTTTCATTTTCATTATTCTTATGTTTGTGTTTTCTTGGAAATCCTTCTGCCATGTCTTCTTTTTAATTTTTAGGAGCTGGTTCACTGTGTCTTATTTAAAGTCATTTAATTATTTAATGAACTTTGGAAGTTTTAAAAATTCTGTCCAGGAAATCACTAGATAATTCTCAGTGCAGGAATATTTGTGTAAAATCAATGGGTTTTGTGTGTGCACTATCTTGATTATTCATATTCTTTGTGTTTTTGTGATGAAATCTGGCCCTGTGGACTTGTTTTGTTAGTTCTGTTTCTGACATGATGCAACATGCTGAGTCAGAATACAGAATTTACTGACCAGGTTGGGTCTGAAAGATTTATATTACTTAGATGTAGTCAGCTTGACACATAGGACCTTACAGTAGATTCAGTGTCCTGACAGACCCTGGAGTTCACAGGTATATCTGAGAGTTAGAGAGGGTCTTTGAAAGGGATGATTAAACTTAGATGGTTAGAATATAACAAAGAATATATATGCAGGTTATAAGTTAGCCTCTGACCAGAGAGGTTGAAAGTGGCATGTTGAGGGGTTTATAGGTTGTAGCCATCTTTGTGGGTCCTGTTTAGAGTCTGGAGGTTGGAGCAAACACATCATGGCAAACACACTTGACCTTGGGACTGGATATGGAAACAATAATTTATCTGGAATTTAAGAATAGTCCAAAGAGGAAAGGATCAAGAATACTCATTAGATAGCTATGTGTTTCTCTCTCTGTTTCTGTCTCTGTGTCTGTGTCTGTCTCTGTCTCTGTCTCTGTCTCTGTCTCTGTCTCTCTCTCTCTGTCTCTCTCTCTGTCTCTCTCTGTCTCTGTCTCTGTCTCTGTCTCTGTTTGTCTGTCTGTCTGTCTGTCTGTCTGTCTGTCTGTCTCTCTCTCTCTCTCTCTCTCTCTCTGTGTGTGTGTGTGTGTGTGTGCGCGCGCGCGCGCGCGCGTGCATTTATATATAGTTTAAATGGAGTTATGTTGCTTGTGGTTACAATACTCTACATTCAAGGGGGCTGGGGAAAATGACACTTCCTTTTTACTTCTGAGCAGGTAGTAGGTAGTATTATTTACTTGGTGGAAGTGGAGTGGTAGTGTTTCATAGCAAAGGAAATACCAGTGCTATATTAGTATGCAGGAAGAATTCTTATTGCTCAGGGTTGTATGCATGTGAACATTCAGTATTTTCTTACTTCTAACTCCCTCTCCCTGTACAACACAGCTGCTCATAAGTCAGGGTTCTTCTCACTTCTGCTCCTGAATTAACAGACTGCCTTCTGTAAACACAGCTTGTTTGTGGCGTTCTATACTTCCTCATACAATCTGGTTTTACGGAAAATTGTCACCATCAGCTCATGCATGTGCTTTATTGTTCTAAGAACAATATTATTCAAAGAAAGACTTTTCTGGGTTTTATCCAACAGTGGTACTTTCTTCCCACTGAGAGATGAAAATTTTATCTAAATCTGTTGTCTCGTTCTTTTAATTTTTACCCTATTAATGTTTTCTGATGTATAAAGCAAATATCTCGGAGTAAATTATGCCAAGTTCTTTGTTAGTTTCTGGGGAACATTTTTCAATATGAAAATTTATGAAATTTGCCTTCAAAGCATTTTCATTCTTGTGAAGAGAGAGTTCCACGCTCAAAAGTGTGACAATATAATACATTAATTACAATGCTGTAATTATGCACCAAAAGACACAGGATAAAAATGATTAGAGCTGTGTATATGAGAAACAGGAGGTTTCCATTAATTCATAGAGAAGCTATTGATCTTTCGCATCAAGGCATACAATGTAAAGAAGCAGTTTTAGCAAAAGTCAGCAGGACTCCTGACTCCTGTCCTTATAAAGTATAGGAGATAGATGGATGAAATATTGAAATAACTCAACTTTGCTGATTAAAAAGAAACACTTTTTTTTCCTTGAAGAATGAATAGCAATTCCACTAGCACTGAGAAAAATGCTTGACAGGAGGGAAACTTGAGAAAGTACCACCAGTTCATGAAATAGGAGGCTAATAAATCATAAAGAAAAAGAGGTGCCCATGGGAGAAGTTCTAACTAAAGAGAGAGGATGGCCACATAAAATGTTTATTGGATGCTATCTTAACAGTTTATATTTTATCCTACAAAAGTGAGGAAGGACCACTGAAGAATCCTTAGCAAGGGAATGTAGGCATCAAATTATTTCATTGGTGAAAATGCTCCTAAATAAACATGGAGGAGAAATATATATATCCCAAAATTTCTCCTCCTATATATATAATGTAGGATAATCCTATATATAGATATAAAGAAGCAGACATGGAATAATTTCTGATCTCTATTAGTTCAGAAACTTAGCTGTGCATGGATAATGGAGGGAGTTAGGTTCTTCTCAGGTTTCTGAACAAATAAAAGGAAAAATTATGGTACCTTTCACTAAAACAAGGAAATTTATCTTATAATGTTTTGATGGTAAATATAATATTTATTATAAAAATTTACAGTTAACTTGTACAACCAAGTTCCACAATAGAACCCAGATACTGGGAACTGAGAATGAACAAGGTATCTATTGGACACATTGCTATTTCTTTCTCAGGCTCAACGATTCTCAATTACGTTTTCTCTACCAATTTACGTTCCTACCCCCCTCTTTAATCTGACTACTTCAGCAAGGTTCATAGGTTTTCTTTCCATTCTGTTTGACATCACATTCTTCTTGATCCGGATTTGGAGCAAAATACCTGCCTCAATTTTACTTATGCTGTGAAGCTATCCTCCAAATAACACAGGGTCTCTGTGATAAGTACTGCTCCAAATTTCTGAATGAGAGAATCAGGTAACTACTGGTTGAGCTGAATTTGATTTCTGTAATATATAGGGTTTCTTTTCAAGCTATGGATAGCTGGTCTTTTTAATGAAAAATTATTGAGCTGTATATATATGAAGATGATTACTGGGATTTAAAACATAATAATCCTAAATAAAATATAAATAAGAATACATACATTATGTAAAATTAATGAACATGACTTTTGATGTTTTGCTCTTGAAAACCTTTGGATTTTCATAGAAGTATATTTTGAACAGTATTTTATTGTAAATACTGTCACATTTTCTTAAAATAGACTCAGAAATAATGTCTTGATGAAGAGTGATCATTTGGGAAAGTCTCCTCAGCTTATATCTCCTTGTGAGAGGTTGCTGAAGGAATTAGCACTGTATAATGATGGGATTATACTGAAATTCATGCTCAAGATGAAACCTAACTCATTTCAAGAATATTGAGAGAACAATGAAAGCAGATTGTTGTTATTGATTGTTGGATATAATTTTCCAAGCTCTAGGATGTGACTGTAGAAAAGCCTGCTCCTTTGTAGTGTATGTGATTACAAAAAAGTAATTTCAACTAAGACCCACAATACACCATGAAGCTGGGGGAGCATGTTGTTCAATCTTGAAAGAGAAATTCAGGGGTGCATCTTAGGACCTGTTGTGGGTACATGCTAAAGTTTAAAAATTCAAATTTTTAAACGATCAAATCAGTAGTAGTAAAAAAACAAATTACAATAACTGATGCAGGATAAGTTTAAGAAAAAACTCTATAGAACTGCAATGTTTGGGAGCAAGAAAAACAAAACAAAACAGGAAAGGCCTAGATATGGTACCATCATGTAGATATGTTAGAACTTAGTCCCTAATACAGCAATGTTGAAAGTGGAGCTTTTGACAAAAGTTAGTGTCACAATAAATGGCATACAAGAATGTTTGTGCTTTTGTTCACCTGCCTTTTCCTGTCTGAAAACAAATCATGCCTTTTTTTTCATGAGAACACAGCATTTAATGAACCTTGATCTTGGACTTCTCAGCTTTCACTGTGAGAAAAGTTTTCTGCTCATTGAAAGGCAACCCAAATGTTCCTCAACTGAGGAATGGATACAGATAATGTGCTACATTTACACAATGGAGTACTACTCAGCTATTAAAAACAATGACTTCATGAAATTCATAGGCAAATGGATGGAACTAGAAAATATCATGCTGAGTGAGGTAATCCAGTCACAAAGGAACACACATGATATGTACTCACTGATAAGTGGATATTAGCCCAAAAGCTCAGAATATCCACGATACAACTCACAGACCATATGAAAATCTAGAAGAAGGAAGACCAAAATGTGGATGTTTAGGTCCTCCTTAGAAGGAGGAACAAAATAATCACAGGAGGAAGAGAGAGTGAGCGATCTGGGAGGGTGAGAGGACCAGGAGGATAAAAGTGGGGAAGGATCAGGCGTGGGAGGAGTCAGGGGAGAAGTACAGAGGGTCAGGAAATTGAATGGAGGCTTGTAGCCGAAGAGGATGGGGAACTGGGGGTAGCCACTAGAAAGTTTCAGATGCCAAGGAAGCAAGAGTTTCTTAGAACCCAAGGGAGATGTCACTAAGCAAAATACCCAACACAGTGGAGATAGGCCATATCCAGTAGATAGGCACAGTCCCCTGTTGAGGAATGGGGCCACCCACACATCTGAAAACTTTTAACCCAGAATTGTTCCTGTTGAAAGAAAATACAGGGATTAAGAGTGGAGCAGAGACTGAAGGAAAGGCCATCTAGAGACTGTCCCATATAGGGATCCATCCCATCTGCAGATACTAAACCCGGATACTATTGCTGATGCCAAGAAGCACTTGCTAATGGGAGCCTGTGTAGTGGTCCCCTAAGAGGCTCTGCTAGAGAGTGAGCAATACAGATTCTAATGCTCACAGCCTACCACTGGACTAAGCTCAGAGACCCCAAGGGAAGCAAGGGAAGTGTTAGTGGAAGGACTGAAGGAGCTGAAGGCAATGCAACTCTATAGGAAGAACAACAGTATCAAATAAATGGACCCCCTCCCCATCAGAGCTCCAACCACCAAGCAAAGTTACACATATAGGGACCCTATGGCGCCAGCCACAAATGTAGTACAGGATTGCCTTATCTTGGCATCAGTGGGAGGGGAGGGCTTTGGTTTGAAGGAGGCTCAAGGCCCCAGCATAAGGGAATGCTAGAGTGGTGAGATGGGAGTGGGTGGGTGGGTGGATGAGGGAGCACCTTCATAGAAGCAGGGGTCAGGGGGATGGCTTGTAGAGAGGAAACTGGGAAGGGGGAAAATTTGAAATGTAAACAAATAAAATAACCAATTAAAAAAAAAAAACAAAGTTACTCAGTTTTAGAGATTCTGTTATTGAAGCACAAAGAAGGCTAAAACCCCAGGAAATGAAAAAGAAAAAAAAAAACAAAACAAAGGGAAGAAATGAGAACATGTTATGATTTCTTGACTTTGCCCACACATGTCTGACTTTACTGCTGTGCTTTTTGCTGTATCCTGAGAATGGGCTGCAAACCCCATGGTTATGTTTCTACTCATAGGTGTCCAATTCTTCTCTCCTGTCACTGCACAGACGCTTTTGTTTCTTATATAAGTAACAAGGAAATATTTGTTTCTCTATAAATTCAGGGAAGAAACTTTGCCACTGACATTTTCAAAAGAAATGATGAACTATGAAAAACACGCATAATTTTAAATAAAATTTAAACAATGTATTATATTGCTCTCATTTTCCTAGTGACAGTGTGGGATATTATCATAATTTAAAAAGCTATTGTCTTCGATGGCATGACAAAAGAGAATGTACTTGAGTGAGAGTCTAGTTCTCTCATATTATCTAAAGTCTGTTGTTACACCTTGCTGGAAGTAGCCATGTTCATATTAATAAAGATCAGCCTTATAGGGGTTAAGGGGAAAAACAATGTAGGTATAACACACAGTAAAAATAGAGTGGATAGTTTAAATATCAGTATGTGAAAATATACTTAGTAATATTACATATTTATTGAAATTAAAAGAAAAATAGTAATCATAATATATTCCAAGTTAATTATTTAGATATTTAGTTGCTATAAGAAGAGTTTCTTTTTTTATTAGATATTTTCTTCATTTACATTTCAAATGCTATCCCCAAAGTCCCCTATACTCTCCCCTTGCCCTGGTCCCTAACCCACCCACTCCTGCTTCCTGGCCCAGGCATTCCTCTGTACTGGGGCATATGATCCTCACAAGACCAAGGGCCTCTCCTCCCACTGATGGCCAACTATGGCCATATGCAATTAGAGACACAGCTCTGGGGGGGTGGTGGGTACTGGTGGTTAGTTCATATTGTTGCTACTCCTATAGGGCAGACCCCTTTACCTCCTTGGGTACTTCCTCTAGCTCCTTCATTAGGGGTCCTATGTTCCATCCAATAGATGACTGTGAGCATCCACTTCTGTATTTGCCAGGCACTGGCAGAGCCTCACAAGAGCAAGCTATATCAGGGTCCTGTCAGCAAAATCTTTGTGACATATGCAATAGTGTCTGGGTTTGGTGGTTGTATATGGGACAGAGACAAAGTTTAGAGCTGAGAAGGAAGGAAGGACCTCAAGAAGATTTTCTTAAGAGTAAGGAGTATAGACTTATATAAAATCAAGTTTACTTAAAATCCTAAGGGATTAATTTGGTACTGAAAGCTGTGAAAGGAAATAAATGTCATATGTTAGAGATAGTTTTAGCAGTAGTGTATTGGGAGAAATATCAGTCCAGGAATAAAATTCATGGGGAGGGAATAGGACCATTCTTTGAAATAGTAAAAAAAAAAGAAAGAAAGAAAAAAGAAAAAACAAACAAACAAACAAACACCCCCCCACACAATATTTTAAACAAAATCTTTTTGAGAAACATTTTGGCAGCTTCCTTGGCAATATGCATGATTTTAGATGCTATCATAAGTTAGGTAATTCTGCTCTTTTCGGGGCATACAAAGGTAAGAAAATTGATTAACACACACAAATATATACATATTTAAATACAAATATACATATTATAAAAATATATGTACATATACACATACAATATGTGAATACATATTTATATGTGTGTGTGCCTGTGTCTGTGCCTTTATAATGCATACATTATAAAGAGTATAGAAAATAATTTGTCACTGTGGCGCACCATGTAGGAAAGAATCATGAGGAGTCCCAAATGGGGTGTGGTGCAGCCAGCAGGATCCTAGCTGGGCAGTAAATGGCTGGGGGAGAAAGTCTTCCCTGTTACCCCTCTCTTACATGATATTCAGTAAAACAGCGTGTGCTCTTTATTGGGGTGAACAAGGACTATATAAACCTTGAGAGTGGGAGTAGTCTTAATAGGGTAAAGCTTCATTAGCTTAGGCTTAATGTTCTGGGGATACTTCATTTACATGGGGAAGCATTTCTGTAATTTTACCAAGGACTATGGGACATTCCTCAGGTAGAGAATGTGGGGGTTTGTCTCCCTAGATAAGGTCAGCAGAGAAGAGGAAACACTCCTGGTGAAGGCAATCCTTCATTCTCTGCTCAGTTCAGGGGAACTATCTGGATATGGTAGAGCACAATCTTTAAATAGTAAGATCTTCTAACAGAATTGAGTAGTAGCAAAGGAAAATGTAAAAAGGAGAGGTTGTTAAAATACACTGAAATAATGGAAAGCAGTATTACACATAGATTCTGCATAAAGCAAATCTATATCCAGACCTGTAGAGTACAGGAAGTCAATGTGACTTTTCCTGAGCTCATATGAATCAGTAGAGGACAACCAACAGACACTATATCTTAACAGTCAAGTATCACAACGTTGCTATGAGGAGGAAGAACAGACACAATTGGCACAACCAGAAAGATAAAGCTGAAACCACTGGAATGCTCAGTTCATCAGTTAATTTAGTTAATGGCATATAATTATCTGTGACAAGCCTTCTAATAAGATGAACCAACTGGAATAAACTCTTAAGGTTTTTTTTTTTTTTCAAAAGGCAAAAAGAAAAACTACCCTATTAAGAATTTGCAAACAAATCAAATTGGTACTCTAAGAACTTTCTGAATGCCATCATGCAGAATAAAAACTGGAAAGTCACAAAAATAAAATATTTAAAAAAAATTAAACTTATCTAGCATAGTGAACAGTTACAAGAGGGCATCCAAGACACTTTTTTTTGTTTTTGTTTTTCTATAGTGACCATCTCACCCATGCAACTTGGCTTTGATTGTACTATAAACTCACTGTAACAGCATTCAGGCTTAAAACCATGAGCAAGTTTCCCATAGTAGAGAACACTAGAAACGAGTGGGGACTAAGCTATGAATCACTGGTCGGATTTTCACACTTACTTGATAATTTTAAAGTCTAATATCTAGATAATTTTAAAGTTTAATATCATTTATGGTTTAGTTATAAAAGTTATGTGTCTGTTTAGTGACAAAATTTGTTAGAATGATGAAAATAGAATTTAAAAAGTAAATGTAATGAAGGTTTTATGTCCTCAAAGAATTGAAAAGCAACAGTATCCTCCCCCATCCCAACCCCACCCCTCAAAACAAATAAGCAAACACCCAAGAAAAAGAACTGTGGTAAGGAAAGAAAATGTGATGAGAGAGAAACTGACCAGAGCAAATGAGCATGTTTCTCTATGGAGGGATCTTCCTCTGGAAGTTATTTTGTACTGCTCACTCACGTGATTTCAGTTGTAATCTTTTAAGTACAACAAATATATAATTATAATTTTAACAGTTAAGTTTTGAGTGCTAAGCAAGTACTAAATAGAATAATTGTCTCGATAATCTCATACAACCTTAACGATGCCTTTGTAAAAGAAGAACTACTGAATACGGTTTGGGCATGCATGAATGGGAATTTAGACCCTAATTTAGTACCAGATCTAGACATAAATTCAAACACTGTGTCTAGTGATTTCTGTCTTATCTAATGTTTTCAGCAGTTGCACTTACAGAGGCTATCTCAGAAAGAAAGTAAGAATGCATGTTTAGGTATATAAATTTCACAGAATATAGTCATATAAATTTCAGTTTAGCCTAAAATTGATATGTTCCTTCTGATTTTACCATTGAAATGCCTTCACAGAAACATTGTTCAGAATCATCTTATTTGAAAAAATAAGGAATATCTAAATAATTACATTAAAATCCATTTAGATCTTTTTTTGAGATAGGTCTTTCTCATGTTTGCATGTGAATGACTTTGAACTTCCAGTCTTCCTGCCTTCCCCTCGCATGTGCAGTAATTACAAAACTGTGCCACTATGCTTAGATTAGTCCTTACTGGGACTGAACCCTGGACTTCCTTCATGACAGAGAAACATTTTGTATCCAGAACCATATCCTCAGCCCAGGATTTTGTAGCTTTTACACAAAGGTCGTGATGAAACTTTACATATGTCTTTTTCAGATAGTACTTATGAAAACTGAAAGAAGAGAAAACATGATTTTAAAGCTATAGTGAATTAGTCTCCACATCCATGTCTTGACATCTTAGAATTAACCCAGTGAGCAGAAAATATGTGGGGCTTCCTGAGCTATATTTGTTAATATTTCATTTCTTAATTTAAAAACCAGATGGAAACTGAGTAGTTACCTAACTCTAACTTAATATGTACATTTTTGTTTTACTGGTATTCTTGTATATGTAGCTAACATCAATAACCTTTTTACTTATATATTAAATATGTTAACTTCTGCTATTTGATTGTCTTTTTTTTTTCTGGTTAGGTCTTTTTTTCCAATTTTTATTAGGTATTTACTTCATTTACATTTCAAATGCTATCCCCAAAGTCCCCTATACCCTCCCCACCTGCTCCCCTACCCACCCACTCCCCCTTCTTGGCCCTGGTGTTCCCCTGTACTGGGGCATATAAAGTTTACAAGACCAAGGGGCCTCTCTTCCCAATGATAGCTGACTAGGCCATCTTCTGCTACATATGCAGCTAGAGACTCGAGCTCTGGGGTGCTGGTTAGTTCATATTGTTGTTGCACCTATAGGGTTGCAGACCCCTTCAGTTCCTTGGGTAATTTCTCTAGTTCTTCTATTGGGGTCCTTGTGTTCCATCCAATAGCTGACTGTGAGCATCCACTTCTGTGTTTGCCAGGCACTGGCATAGCGTCACAAGAGACAGCTTTATCAGGGTCCTTTCAGCAAAATCTTGCTGGTGTATGCAATAGTGTCTGTGTTTGGTGGCTGATTATGGGATGGACCCCTGTGTGGGGCAGTTTTTGGATGGTCCATCCTTTTGTCTCAGCTCATCCTTTTCAAAATGTTTTTTTTTTTCTCCCTGCCCTTTGATTTTCATTAATGGCTAAGGGCACTCCATTTGAAAAAAAAGAAGAAAAAAAAAAGTTCATGTTAGCCATTGGAAACAATTGTAATTGTTTTTCATTTTAGACAGAATCTTACAATGAAGCCCTTACTGGCCTTGAAATCATATAGATCCACCTGATTCTTCCTCCTGAGTGTGGTTAAAGGCTTATGCTGTTGATCCCCATATCTGAAAATCATTTTTCATTGCTTCATTTCATTGAGCCTGTTTCTCCAGAAAAATCAGTTAATTAACTTCCTTTTTCTGTTGTTATGTGTATTGCTCTTAAAGAGAAATATTTATTATACTTCTTAGCTTTTGCTCTTTAAAATTCCATTTAAGATATCTTGGCTAGTCACAGGTAATTTTTAAGCAAAATTTAAAGACTGACAGTAAAAGTTTCATGCCTATTTGGAAAACACTGATCCTTCATTACCTACTGCCTCTGGCTTCTCCTACCCTCTTTACCATAAAGATGCCTGAGCTTGGAAAGAGGGTTGTTATACAGAGGTTTAACTATTGGCTGAGCACTCTTTCTTCCCATTGCTAGTCTCTACATCTAGACCAATTCTACTGAAAAGAAAAAAAAAAAGCTTCTTTGATAAGGGTTGAGAGTTTAGGCCAATGGAACAATGGAAGGCCACATAGCCAAGAACATAGTGGCAACAAAACTACTTGATGTAGTTAAAAAAAAACATAGAAGACACAATGTTGGTTGGGTAGAGAGATGGTAGTGAATCTGCAACGTTTGATGGCGGGAATGTGGTCAAAGCATGAAATTCTTGAAGAACTAATAGCAAGGTGAAAAATAAAAATCAGAAATAAAGGAAGTCTAATAATAGATAAGGTTATCATGATATAATCCACATGTCTTTCTGGGTTCATAGATCATGGGGAAATGAAAACTTGTCATTATGTTCATCCTTATTGAGAATATTTTCTGTTTCTAGCTCTCAGGAATTGCTATGTGTGATAGGAGTTAAGGTATTCTACTTAACACAACTCTTCTTAATTGAATATTATTTCATTGTCAAATATGCATCTTCCTTTGTAGAGCAGTCATGAGCACTTGAGAGAAGTTCTTTTTTTTAAATTAGATATTTTCTATATTTACATTTCAAATGTTATTCCCTTTCCTGGTTTCCCCTTCGAAAACCCACTATCCCATTCCCCTCTCCCTGCTCACCAACTCATCCACTCCCACTTCCCTGTACTGGCATTCCCCTACACTGGAGCATCGAGCCTTCACAGGACAATGGGCCTCTCCTCCTATTGATGACTGACAAGGCCATCTTCTGTTGCATATGTGGCTAGAGCCATGGGTCCCTCAATGTGTACTCTTTGGTTGGTGGTTTAGTCCCTGAGAACTCTGGAGTTATTGGCTGGTTCATGTTATTGTTCCTCCTATGGGGCTGAAAACACCTTCAGAGAAGTTCTAAATAGATGAAATACTAAGCTATAAATTATAATTATAGGAAATCTAATGTAAATCTTAAATTCTGACATCTTTTTCAGAAATGAACTAACTTGGACACCTCAGAGTTCTCAGAGACTAAGCCACTAAATAAAGAATATAAAAATCTGGGTTGGTCCATGACTCCCTGCCCTCCCCTGCACATATGTAACAGAGGACTGCCTTGTTTCCCTCAGTAGGAAAGGATGCACCTAATACTGTAGAGATTTAATGCCCCATGGAAGAGCAATACTGAGAGTGGATGAGGTGGGTAGGTGAGGGAGTACCCTTTCAGGGGAAAAGTGGAGATGGGGTAAAGAACTCTGAGAGTGGGTCAACATTTGGAATGTAAATAAGTAAAATTATCTAATAAAAAGTATCCTAAAAACATATCCTGATGATACTGGGGCCACATGGATTGAGACTCGAATTCTGTTCTTACTATTGTGAAGTATGTATTTATTTGCAGCAACTCTTGCAGAATATTTATTCCAACCATTTACACAGAGCACAGCTACAGTGTGAGTCTCTCCTTAATAATTGTTATGTTAGAACCTAAATATTCTGTATCCTCACCCTTTCAAAATAAAATACAACCTATGAGTTTTATCAGAAAAAGAATCTCTAGAAAAAGTAAAGGAACAAGAAATTATTAATTAAGCAGAAGAAAATATTCATTTTAGAAGAAAAAAACAGAATCAACTAATTAGAAGTGTCTAAATCAAGTTATATATGGTAGAAGATACACTGATTAATTTTGAGATATTTTATCACTTAAAACTTTTTAAGAGTTCAGGCGTTGTCAGGCTCTGCTATGCAAAATCCACCAATTTTTCAATTTCTCTGAATGTAATAGTCCTTGAAATATTTCTTGCACCACTAGGGTGCCATTCACTAAATTGCTTCTTCATAAGCACCGAATTGCTCACTAATGCCTTGAGAAAGAAAACCATCTACTCCCTAGGATTATAAATGTGATCTCATTAGCTCTAAAAATACACCGACAAGGACAGAAACTGGAAAGGAAAATGTTGCTATTATTTTTAGAGGGTGAACACTTGGGAGCCCGAAGGCAGACTTTGAGAATTCCATTTCACATTCTGAAGCACCTGTTATAAAGTCATGTGTTTGACTTCCTAAGTGAGGAATGGCAATTCACATGCATGCATACCCATGCATAGAAACACACATATGTAAAGAGCTGCTAGGAACCTCTGTCTATGGAAGCCCTCTTTAGGTATTGTATGTCAAAGTTTATTTTTATAATAACAGAATGACTATAAGGCTGAAAATGACCACCTTTTCCACCAATAATCAACCTGAAAAAAACATGATCTATGAAGGGGGCAGAATAAAGCACCTGTGGACAAGTGAGGCTTAGAATTATGTGTTTCACATTTGTGTTGTGAAATTTCATCTGTAATTTACCACCTTATGTATTTTAGATTTGTATTTGCAACTTTACCAAGGAATATTTTCAACAAATTTTTACTGTTTTATGATTCAGTCTTTTGTTTGTTTGTTTGCTACCTTCTACTGGCAAGATGGAATTGGTCAATAATCCCTTGAGGGCATAATTCTTGGGAATGTGCTAATATGTCTGAAGAGTATTCTGTTTGTGTTGTTTTGTTTTCTTATCATGGATGTGATGTAGTGATGTTGTCAATAGCCAAGTGGAAGCTGCTGTCTTTGCTTCTAGGCCTCACTAGTGACATTCTGATGGGGACCACAATGTTTTGGCTTCAGGCGATTGAGAGTGACGCCATGTCAGCGTTAGTATTTTCAGGAAAAAGACTCATTGCATTTCTCTGAGTGTTGCACCTGTTTAGTGTTCCCAAGCACCATCAACTCTCCTGATTTCTATCTTCCTCCATTTCTGTCTCGTTTTGTCTTTTCCAGTTCTCAAGACTCTAGAACTCAAGGACATATTTAATACTTAATATGTCTTTAACTTCAAACACCAGGATCCACAGTCCCAAATTCCATTCATAACTATGTCCTTAAACATTTGTATAAAAACATGTACTAAGACTGAAGGCTGAGGATTTATTCATACAGTAGTCATGTCTGAACTGGGTAGGCATGAACATACCTGCATAATGCCAGCACTCAGGAGGATCAGGCAGGAATAAAATTACTTCAAGTTCAAGACAAGTCTCCATGTATACTGGGTACAAGCACTGTATTCGAGGTTGCTGTGAGTTACACAGAGTGTCGTCCCCGTCATCCTCGTCATCATCATCATCATCATCATCATCATCATCATCATCATCATCATCATCATCGCAAACAGAACATTGCCACTCACTTATATCTCAGCCATTTAATAAGAACATATCTCTCCTCCTTGCTTGTGCTTGTGTTTTAATGTGTAAGACATAACTCAAAAGAACATGAGCTTTTCATAGATTTTTCAGCTTAAAGAAGGTATATGTTACAGTTTTAGGAGATGTGACTGTACCTTCTTTGTAAGACTTCTTGCCTAATGAAACTCATGTCCCAGAAGTCCAGCTGTTTTTCCTGTTCCCAGTGTACCGATTTTTCTTACTACTGACCTTGTTGATTTAAAAAACAATAATGATGATATTACTCTAGGGGAAAATTTCTATTTACAGAGATGTTGGGGTTCTGTATTTTTGATGAACTATAGATTTTTCCATTTACAAAACTATTTAGGTTGAAAAATTTAGTAGCAGAGTATTACAGAGGAATTTGAACTAACTATATTAGAAGAAGAAAAGGCTATATACAGGGAGAAAATAAAACAATTTATTGCAAAATAAGTTGGCATACTAGCTTCCAAGTCCTTTTTCCTCTGGGCTCTGAAAATGTGGTAATGGCCTTGTTAGCTATGATTCTTCTCTCCTACCTAAATGGCCTATTAAGTGACATCACTGCACACTAAGGGAACTTTGCGATGACCACATACTTTACGTGACTGGTCGTGCAGAGGCACTGTTTTCCTTCCATTTTCTTTCCTCTGCTCTGACTAGGTATCTGCCATCTCTCACCAGTGTAGGCTTTTATCTTTCCTGCAATTAATTAAAGGAAATTGTTATTCTTTGTTTCTATTTCTCTCTGCTAAGGCAGCTGAATAGTTTGGGACAGTGGAAATGGGTGAAGAGGACTGCTAATTTTCAGAAATCTAGATGTTTTAGTTATGAGTCTATTCTCTAATGGCCGATCCATCTCTTCAGCTCTTTTTCAGAATCTCAATGCAACACTGTATGATAATAAACAATATTAGTTCATTCTTGCTGCTATAACAAAGTACCCAAGACTGGGTAGTTTAAAAGCTTTAGACTCTCCATGCTCAGTTTTTGGAAGTTTGAGATCAAATATCCAGGAAAAATCTGATGAAAACCTGTGTGCTTTCAATGGTTCCACCTCTGCATGGGCCTTTATGTTACAGAAAGCCAAGGTTTCTCACTACAGGCTTCTATATAATGATTCAAATCCCATTTACTTCCACAAAAGGGGATTCAATGTAAAGATTATTTTCAAGAGACACAAGAATTCAGATCATACTAATTAATAAAAGGTGTCATATAGGTACTTAGCTGTCCATATAGAAAGGCAGATCTGATGTGCTTTTACCTGAAGATTGGCAAATAGCTAACTGGGAAATTATTCGTAAACTTAGTTCTGAGTCTTTAACTGAGTTAAGCTAATAGGAAGTTTTATCTAATTCTTCTAATATAAGTTTCTTTTATTCAGAAATATGCAATAAGGTCCTCTTACACTGCTATCTCCATTTGCTAAAACATATGAATGTTCATGGATATAAGCTAAGATTTGGAGCAAGAAAAATATGAGGTCAGGTTCTAAACACGACTTTTGTAAAATATACTGACATTGTGGCCTTCCTTCTGTTGCCTTTCCATCCTTTGTAAATTTTTGTTTTTCCACATCATTCGTTTTTTTTTTTTTTCTTTTTTTTTTTTTAAAAAACCTCTTCTGAGTTCCAGGATGATGGCTTGTAGTGGGGTCACAAATGGTTCTATAGCTTACCAAATTCTGGTTGATGTAGTCAAAGGAGGGAAAGAAACAATGGAGAAAGGATATGAAGTTTTGAAAGGGAGGGGCAAGAGAATCTCTTGTCTAATTTCTCAGTTTTGCTCTTGATAGCTCTGTATTTTTTTCTCCTAGCCCCAAACTTACTTCTAGCAAGATCTTTCCCTGATGTTTTCCGTCATTCTGGAGTACTTTGTCTACTGCCCACTGCCCTGCACTGTGCAAATCCTGCATCCTTGGAGGGAATGTTCCAGTAGAAGATTTAGTGTACTTCACAATCCTTTTGCTTTTCCTCCTTGCCATCATTTCTAAACCTCACCCTTAGTTAAATGCTCTTCTGTTGCATATCTGATCTTTTCATTCACTTTGTTGTGAAGGTTACTCTCCTTACTTGTTTATCAAGTATTTAAAAGATAAATTGTTAAACTTTACTATTATTATTAAGGGTAAACTTTCACACATGAACACAACAACGATTTCTTAATTTCATTCTAAGCAGACATTTTTCATGATGGCCTAAAATAATTTCATGTTTGAGACAATGTGTATTACTTTGACAGTTGAGACTAAAAAAAGCAGAGTCAAGATGCAGTGAGATGTGGAGAAGTTGTATTGAGTGGAATAACTGGAGGAAACCAATGGATCAGGAGTGTATTCAAACCTCATCCCAAGACTGATGATACACAACAGCATAGCTGAAGGGTTTCATCAAAGGAAGCATTAGACAGGAGAACCTTACATAGAAAGTCTTATTACAGCCACTGAGACTCTATGTAACACAGTTGTCTGTTGAAGAAGTCCAATACATTTCAGAGATGAGCCTTCACTACTCTTTACCATCCTCCATTACTAACAAGGGAGAAGCTGGAGGGGAGTAAGGCATCTCTGGGACATAGAAGCATACTTATGAGAAAATCCACCCAAAGGTTCTTCCCAGTGAAGTAGAATAGAGAAGTATATTTTGATAGTATTCTTTACATTTTTTGTGTTTGCTAAAAAATTGTTTGTATGTTTGATACATTTTAGATATTATTGCTTCTATTAAGATTTAAGTTCTCTAGACTATCAGGGATTAGTTCTTGCCCATGGAATGGATCTCAAGTTGGAACAGTCATTTTTTGGCCAATCACCCTGTCTCTGTTCCATCTCTGTTCCTACACTGACTACAATTGAAAAAGGATGTAACTGCATGAAAAACGCTTGCTTTAATCTAATAGTCATATTTTTCATGTTGAATTTTACCAAATGTATTTCTTGTATTTTTTAAGGTGTGAGTATAGATTTAGTCAAATTTTCCCTTATAATTTGTAATTATCAAAATATTGGGGTAATTCCTCTAACAAATACTGTACAGTAATAATAGTATTATAATATTGTTGACATTTAAACCCTTTCTTAAGTAGTAATAATAATTCATACATACTGGCGATCACATTGAGTTTTATTTTTCCTTAGAAAATTGTATAAAGATTTTAAACTATTCATTCCTCAAGTATTAGGGAAGTTTTTTATGGAATGCAATTGTATTTATTAGAATGTATAATTGCAAGTAGTAATAATAATTCTTATATTAATGTTTTTATTTCTTTTCAAATTTGCTGTTTTACAAAACCTATTTTGGACTAGTATTTTCATTTGAGGAAGGCTTTTGAAAGGTCATTCAATTACTTTAAAAACTATTTTAGGATGTCTGAGGCCTAGTTTTTGTATGATATTTTTAATAAATTCTAATTTTGTTTTTAGTTCTGAAACTTCCTTATAGATTTAATTATAATAATGTTACCAGGATTACTTATTTTTAGTTTAACAGAATAGATTATTTCATTCTTTTAATATTCACATGAGTCTTTTTTATCTTATCTTGGCTGGGATGTTGACTATATTACTACATTATTGATGGACTCCATATCTCTGATATTTCCACTTCATCTTTCTTATAAACTTCTTGATTGTATAGTTAAAGCAATACCTGGGTTAATCTGTAACTTTTCTTTAATTTCCTGTGTTTTTATTTGTCTCCTTTATTTAACATGTAGATTTTGAGAAACTTTTAGAAATTTTTGTTCTTTTATAAACATTTTCATTTATAAAGTTTTCTCTAATACATAGAAACATGCAAATGTTGAATATATGACCTTTCTATTGTTTAAGTTTTCCATTATTACTTAATTTTACATTGATATCTCATTTGAATTACAGTTTTACACTTACATAGATACCCCATAAAGCATTATTGATAGATTTTAATGAAAAACATGTCTCCAATATACCTGATATATATGTTGCTAAAGTTGTGGATTCTGGATTTAGGTTTGGAATTACATCCTCATGGAGGAGAAAGAAGCTTGAGAAAATGAGCCTCACAATACTGCAGCATTTAGCAATCCATGTGTTTCACATAAACAAAACATACCTCATGACTCTTAATATGCTTAGTGTCTGTGATAAAACCGAGGATAGATTATAGACATAGGATAGAGGACCTTGGGGATTATAAATCAAGTGTATATATACTGCCAAGGCAATCATGAAAGCAAAGTGGCTGTTTATAATACTTATATCTGCATTATCAGAAGTAGAAAACCCACTGATTCAATTTGGTTATTTGCATTTTGTCATTATTAGGAATGTAAGAATTTTCTTAAATATATATATCTGACCACTAATTGAATGTCTTCCTTTGAGAAGTATCTATTCAGATCCTTTGCCGATTGTTCAACTGGCTTACTTTCTTACTGTTGACATGATTAAGATCTATATGTATTTTGGGTATTAATTCCTTATAAAGAAGGATAAAAGAGAATAAGTATTCAAGAGGCTGTTGGAAAAAGGGGAATCTTTGGATACTGTTGCTTTGAAAGTAAGACAGTTCCCTATACACCCCCCGCCCCTGCTCCCCTACCCACCCACTCCCACTACTTGGCCCAGGCCTTCCCTTGTGCTGGGTCATATAAAGTTTGCAAGACCAAGGGGCCTCTATTCCCAATGATGACCGATTGGGGTATAGGGAACTTTCGGGATAGCATTTGAAATGTAAATAAAGAAAATAATAATAATAATAATAATAATAATAATAATAATAATAATAATAAACTCAGCTACAGTTGTACTTACATCTAATGAATAAATAAAAAAAACTTACATGTGATAAAAAAAAGAAAGAAAGAAAGAAAATAAGAGAGTGGAGCCATATGGAAAAACATGTCTCTTCAAATAAAAAAGTCTAGAACAAGATCCAGTAGCATTATATCTGGATTTATAGATAAAGGGTATGGAAATAATATGTTAATGACCTGTCTGACCTCTTTTGTCTACTAGAATTATAATTCACAATAGCAAAGATATGGATTTTACATAATTAGTCATTAGTGAATGATTGGGGTAGGTATAGGTTGAACAACAGTCAGAGGACAGATCAGGAAGGGAATAGCGACTGGAATGTAAAAAAAGAAGATTAAATAATAAAAAAATATATGATGTTCACCTAATGGATTACAACTCAACTTTAAAAATTAAAGTTATAATTTATACTAACATAAAGCTTATTTTATTAAGTAAAATAAGTTAGGAGCAACGTCACAAATGCTTCAAGATTTCCTTAAGATATTTAGTCTCAAAAGCTAAGAGAGTAGAGCAGTGGTTAGCACAGCTTAGCTGAGGACATGATTAAAGGCATTGATGCCTATAGCAGTAATCCTTCTGTTCCTGTAAGCTCCATGCAGTGTGAGGTTATGCAGTATTTTATTTTGACAGGAGGAATTAATCAGGGCATCTATTTATATCACAGTGAACATAAATAATGCCAATCTATTTTATATTTGGTAATTACATAGAATAGGTAAAATAATTATGTCAGATAAAAGGCAAAAATGAAAATTACTCTTAAGATCATGGTTTTCTTTATTTTTTATAAAAGTGTTACTATGATATTTAAGTCCTGAAAGAGAGGAAGGAAAGTCCAGGAGAGTGAGGGGATAGGATACAATAATTTATTCACCATCACAGAGGCTTAAAGGGTAGCATGTGCCTCCTGGAGCCTAGGCACACAGATGGGCACAAGCACATAATCAGACTAGCATACGTTCTGCAAGTGGTAATGCATAGTCCTTCACAGGCTGGCTGACAAAGACAGAAGGTGAAGGCTCTCCCATATGATTGCAAGGTCATTTTTCTTTAACATGCAGCAATGGTGGTATTTTGCTATGAAAAATTATATAATAGATAGCATCACTCTTTACTTGAAGTTCAATGGATGTCAGCTGTTAGACATCATTAGCTAACTACTGGTCTCCCTGATGTCTAGTGTCAATCATGTTTTCCCTGACTAGATATGTATTCATTTCACCATTTTCTTGTCTAAACAAACTAGACTTTACAGCATTTTGCCTTCTGCAGATGACTTAAAGAAAAAAGTGAGCCAGTGGTGTAAGTTTTGTGTATGGATCTCCATGTGAAAAGTAATTAGAAAAGATACAGAACTGGGTACAGGAATAGGGAGGGTCAGGCTTGAAGAACATGGGTGGAGAGAGTACTATGAAAAAGTACTGGAAATAGGAGGTAATTCAGGGACAAGGTAGAAAGTGAGTACTATGAAAACTTCCAGTAATCTCTTAAGATGACACCAAGACACTTAGAAATGTGACCTACAGAGCAACTGGCCATGTCCTATAACCACGACTTGTATTGGAAGTCTTGGGACACCAACCCAACCACTATACTTTCGATCTACAATTTGAAACAGAACATTCTTATCATCAGGTACAGAGGGCTGAATTATAGAGACTTCTTTAGATTGAACATGTTTGAACAATTCCCATTTTCCTTCTCTGTCCTCATTTATTTCATTGTTGAAAAATTACTTACATTTTTTTCCCCCTCTTAGTCTGTAAGTGCTTGGGCTTTATCAATACCTTGGGTCTTCATTTTTCTATTGGGGCTACCAGTTTGTAAAAATCTGTGTGTCTTTATATTTCTTTCTTTCCCTTAATCTTTTTAAAGCCTAATTAATTTTCAACCCCAGCTGGAGACCATACAGGCAGAGAGTTTCTCACCCAATGTGCCTAAGAATTATAAGCTTTAAGTCTGAAATTGAATAGAGGAAGATGAGAGATGAGTGTGGAGACTGAGAGGTACTAATGGCCTACAGTGATAATCACTCTAATATACACAAAATATATAATCCATCAAAGAGATAAGGAAATTAATTTTTTTGCTCTAGAGGATAATGTTCAGAGAAGAAGAAAAGAGATACACTCTTCAGGAAAGTATCTACCACAAACTTTACCAGACCAATGATCAATAAATAAAATTATTAAAACTCAATAGCAAGACAAGGGATAACTAAAGATGAATAGACAAGAGATATCAATTTGTATCTCACTAAGAAGTAAAACAGATAGAAATTTAGCATGTAAAAAGATTTTCTATACTATTAAGTTTCAAATTAAAATGATTTATATATCTGCTTATTGGAATGTCCCATACTCAGAACTTTGACATAACCAAGTGCTGGTCAAGACCTAAGGCAGCAAAACTTCTGGTTGGGGGTTGGGGTGCAAAGGGGACAGCATCATTGATGTTTTTATAAGAAACCACTTCTATACCACAAGATCCAGCAATTTTAGTCGTTCAAGTTGGTTTATTGGGGACAAATATATCCCTACAAGGACCTACACCCTGGGACTTATAATGGCACTATTCAGAGTCACCAAAATGTATCTACAAGCAAAATGAGGAGGAACAGACTTCATTTTTATCCAGAACATAGAGTATTATTCATTGCTGAAAAGATAAGATCTGCCAAAGCATGAAAAGACATGTTACATATGCACAGTTCAAGCTATATGGAATTGTGTACAAGAAAAGTTACAAGGATGGTAAAATGGTCAAGAGTTGACAATTGGAGAGGAAGATGGATGAATGTGAAGAACACAGAGGATTCTTAAATTAGTAACAGAAATCTGAATGATACATTATGAGTAAATGTCAGGTACATATTTATCCAAATGCATACAATATACAGTATAAAAGTGGGATACTAATTTGTACATACATGTAGCATTCTACACACTGAGCAGTTTGTGCTTGAGTATTAAGGAATATATGTGTATGTGTATGTGTGTAAACACAATTAATGAAAACAAGGGTATGAAGAGAGCAAAGAGAGTTTGTATGGAAGAGTACGCAGAGGAAAGAAAAGAGGGATAATGCAATTATATTATAATCGCAACAAACATACAAAAAAACCAAACACATAAATAAAAGACTGGATCCTAAGGTAAACTCAGTGTTTGAGGCACCTTGATGTTTCAGTGCAGGTTGATCAGTTGCTACAATTATCTCCTTCCACCAGGGCATGTTGAAATGAATAATGGTACAAGAGTAGCAGGTATGTACAAATACTCTGTTCCTGAATTTCAATTTTGTTGTGTACCTAAAGCTCATTTAAAAACATATAGGCTTAAATATGATAATAATAAATAATACAAAGCAAGAACTTAAGCAATATAAGGTATATCTTTATGTATATCCTTTAATGTATATATGTATATTTGTATATGTAAATATGTATATCTGACCTAGGGGAAGAGCTATGGGAAGCAGGCAGGATCCAAGGCCTTTGTTAATATATCCACAATATTCCTGCTACAAACAACTGTGGTTCTTTTATATAAGTTTTACATATTTACATCATTTACACAAAGAATACATTTGCATGTGTTTTAATTTCAGAGCAGCATGTTTATCTATGGTTATCTTCCTTGGTCATGCAATTCCATTACCTTGCCTGTGGATTCATGATTTGGTACTTTGGTGCGATAGTTATCAATGCTCTTCCATGGACTTCATCTGAGCTACTAAATTTATTCCTCTAAGGCAATCTGTGAAAAATACAATAAAGCATAAGGGAGGGGATGTGAGAAAGGCAGATGGCATGGATGATGTCTCATTTTTCTGACAAAGACTATAACAAGGATGGAAAATGATGCACTGTAAATCCATTGTAGTGACAAAGACGGTAATGAGAATTGGTATGAATATAAGCGACTGTATTCTCATTACCCTCTGCAGATTGTAATCGGCTCTCAGATCTCTGCCCATCCTCCTCTCCCTGATGAGTCTTCCACATGATCTCCTTCAGTTTGCTTCAGAAATACTTATTAATAAATGTGCTATTAGTAAGACCAACTTATAAAAATTTTAGAATTGATGCTGGAGCTTTAATTCCAATGACTTGTCACAAACTGATACTCATTTCTTAGTATAAAATGTTATCCAAAGGCATCCTTATAAATGACAGTGTTTCCCTAGAAATCTACCTCTTTACTCTGCAGACAAAGCTTGATGATTCTAATGTCTGCAGCACAGGACAGGGACAGGATGTTTGATGAAGCAAAAAGGGAATTGGCAAGGAACAGATTCTTGTTGTTTCAAACTACATGGTGATGGATATATGTTTATCATGGTAATGTATGGATGCATAAAATTGAAACCTTTGAATTGTAAGTGAAATTATGAATGCAATGCTATAATTTGAAGATTTGATCTTGATATTAATATGTCATTAGCTAATTGTAGAATACTTTGGAAATACACAAATGTTATTTCTTATAAAATGAAAGAAAATGAATGTTCTCCCCAAACAATAACATTTTGAAATATACTTTTGATAAACTTAAAGAACCAACAGTGATAATAATAAACTTCTCACAAAAATTCACTAAATATGTTTTAAAGTATAATATTATGCCATGAGCTAGTCAAAAGCAAAGAGATTATATAATGATCACCATTATCCCAATTGTCTAAATTAATAGAATGAATCAAAATGATGAGTTTTCCAACTGTAGAAAATATTATCTTCAAGGTGGCATGTTTACCACAGTAAACCAAAGAGAATAATGTAGACTCGAGTAATAGAAAATGACATTTTCCCCTGTTCATAAAATAATCTTTCCACAAACTGCATATTAACAAGCTATAATGAAAATCAGTTAGCTATACTCTAGCTTTTATTCAACAAAATAAAATATCACAAAATTGACAAGATGTATGAAATTACTTTAACCTGTCAGGATGTGATAGCTATTCTCTGTTGTCAACTTGATTCTATCTGGAATGAACTACAATCAAGAAATGCAGGACAGATATGTGATCCAGATCTTGAGTCTGTAAGACACAGGATAAAAATCCAGATCTTGACTTAGGAAGACACACAGTTTTGATCTGAATCTTGAGGCAGAGTGGCCATGAAAATCTTAGGTCCAGTCATAGTGGTATAGGCTTTTTATCCAAGGAAACAAGCAATGAGAGCTCTGAGTTCATGGCCAGCATGGTACAGAGCAAGTTCCTGGGTTCTTAGGTCAGAATTATCATCTAGAGACAAGAATGAAAATTTTCACAGACCATGTCCCTGATTGGAAGACTTCAAGGATCATTAAAAAAAAAAAAAAAAAAAAAAAAAAAAGCAGAAAAGGGTCGAAAGTCATCCCTGCCCCAAGAAGAATCAAATAAAAAGTATAGTTGGGAAGTTTTTAGATGATGAAGTTTCTGAAGAGGATGCAGGGTGTGTCTTAACAGATAAGGACGATGAGTCTGAAAACAAGCTGGAGTCCTTACTAGTCTACTTTGTAAATGAGAAGACCCTCACCCCGACTGCCTATGAAAGACAGTTTCTTCCTGGTTGCCTTTGGATCAAGATTTGGAATTCTTGACTCCTCCAGTACCATGTCTTCCTGGATGCTGGCATGCTTCCCACCCTGAAAATAATGAACTAAACCTCCAAAAACTTAAGACAGAGCAAATTAAATGTTCTTTATAAGATGTGGTATGAACATGGTGTCTTTTTACAGCAATGGAAACCCTAAGATACAGGAGTGCAATGCAAGGCTCAGGTGGGGAATTAGACTACTTTCTTTTTTTTTTTTTTTTTCAAATTACATCTCCTCTATTAGTGTATAGAGGTTGTTTTTCTTTTTTCTTTTTTTTTTTATTTTCTTTATTTACATTTCAAATGCTATCCCGAAAGTTTCCTATACCCCTCCCCCCATCTCTGCTCCCCTACCCACCCACTCCCACTACTTGGCCCAGGCCTTGCCTTGTGCTAGGTCATATAAAGTTTATAAGACCAAGG